>NW_027140358.1:0-57692 GCF_036365525.1 Heterodontus francisci | reverse complement strand
TGTTCCTGGAGGATTGCGACCGCAAAGCGGAGCAGGACAAGAACAAGCTGGTGCTGGTGCAGAAGTCGTTCAGCACCGAGATCATCGCCAAGGTACAGGCCGGTGGGGGGAGAGGAGAGGGCAGGGTGGGGGTCATCGGCCGGAGCGACGCACAGTGGGGGCCACCTCAGTAAAGTCCCTGGGCTCCCATTCCGCCGGCGCAGGGAGGGGTCAGCCCCCATGGAGAGACCCGTTCCCCAGCAGCAAGGGGTCAGTCCCCATGGGGAGACCCGTTCCCCCAGCAGCAAGGGGTCAGTCCCCATGGGGAGACCCGTTCCCCCAGCAGCAAGGGGTCAGCCCCCATGGAGAGACCCGTTCCCCCAGCAGCAAGGGGTCAGTCCCCATGGGGAGACCCGTTCCCCCAGCAGCAAGGGGTCAGCCCCCATGGGGAGACCCGTTCGCCCGCAGCAAGGGGTCAGCCCCCATGGGGAGACCCGTTCCCCCAGCAGCAAGGGGTCAGCCCCCATGGAGAGACCCGTTCCCCCAGCAGCAAGGGGTCAGCCCCCATGGGGAGACCCGTTCGCCAGCAGCAAGGGGTCAGCCCCCATGGGGAGACCCGTTCCCCCAGCAGCAAGGGGTCAGCCCCCATGGGGAGACCCGTTCCCCCAGCAGCAAGGGGTCAGCCCCCCATGGGGAGACCCGTTTACCCCCCCCCCCAAGCGAAGGGGTCAGCCCCCATGGGGAAACCCGTCCCCCAGCAGTGAGGGGTCAGTCCCCATGGAGGAGACCTGTTTCCCCCTAGTGAGGGGTCAGTCCCCATGGAGGAGACCTGTTTCCCCCTAGAGAGGGGTCAGTCCCCATGGGGGAGACCCGTTCCCCCAGCAGTGAGGGGTCAGTCCCCATGGGGAGACCCGTTCCCCCAGCAGTGAGGGGTCAGTCCCCATGGGGAGACCCGTCCCCCCAGCAGCGAGGGGTCAGTCCCCATGGGGAGACCCGTCCCCCCAGCAGCGAGGGGTCAGTCCCCATGGGGAGACCCGTTTCCCCCCAGTGAGGGGTCAGTCCCCATGGAGGAGACCCGTTTCCCCCAGTGAGGGGTCAGTCCCCATGGAGGAGACCTGTTTCCCCCCAGTGAGGGGTCAGTCCCCATGGGGAGACCCATCCCCCCAGCAGTGAGATGTCAGTCCCCATGGGGGACCCGTTCCCCCCCAGTGAGGGGTCAGTCCCCATGGAGGAGACCTGTTTCCCCCCAGTGAGGGGTCAGTCCCCATGGGGAGACCCATCCCCCCAGCAGTGAGATGTCAGTCCCCATGGGGGACCCGTTTCCCCCCAGTGAGGGGTCAGTCCCCATGGGGAGACCCATCCCCCCAGCAGTGAGATGTCAGTCCCCATGGGGGACCCGTTCCCCCAGCAGTGAGGTGTCAGTCCCCATGGAGGAGACCTGTTTCCCCCCAGTGAGGGGTCAGTCCCCATGGGGAGACCCATCCCCCCAGTGAGGGGTCAGTCCCCATGGGGAGACCCATCCCCCCAGCAGTGAGATGTCAGTCCCCATGGGGAGACCCATCCCCCCAGCAGTGAGATGTCAGTCCCCATGGGGGACCCGTTCCCCCAGCAGTGAGGTGTCAGTCCCCATGGGGAGACCTGTTTCCCCCCAGCGAGGGGTCAGTCCCCATGGGGAGACCCATCCCCCGCCTGCTGCATTACAGGCTTCCCTCTCACTCCTCTCTCTCTGGCCCGACAGGTTGAGAAGGTGCAGATGTTGAATGAGGATATCGGGAAGCTACTGGCCAGGGCTGAGGTGCTGGGCTCAAACGGAATCCTAGACCAGTCACAGCGGATGCTGGAGGAGGTCGACAGACTGACACAGCTGAAGAAGGAATCCGAGGTGGGGAGCGCGAGTGAGGGGAGGGCAAACGCAGGCCTCTGTGCTGCCCCAAACTAATCCCACTGCCCCGCCCTCTCCCCCTAGCCCTGTATCAATCCCCAAACTAATCCCACTGCCCCGCTCTCTCCCCCATAACCCTGTATCAATCCCCAAACTAATCCCACTGGCCCGCTCTCTCCCCCTAGCCCTGTATCAATCCCCAAACTAATCCCACTGCCCCGCCCTCTCCCAAAGCCCTGTATCAATTCCCAAACTAATCCCACTGCCCCGCTCTCTCCCCACGGCCCTGTATCAATCCCCAAACTAATCCCACTGCCCCGCTCTCCTCAAAGCCCTGCATCAATCCCCAAACTAATCCCACTGCCCCGCCCTCTCCCCAAAGCCCTGTATCAATTCCCAAACTAATCCCACTGCCCCGCTCTCTCTCCCCACGGCCCTGTATCAATCCCCAAACTAATCCCACTGCCCCGCTCTCCTCAAAGCCCTGCATCAATCCACAAACTAATCCCACTGCCCCGCTCTCTCCCCATAGCCCTGTACAATCACAAACTAATCCCACTGCCCCGCTCTCTCCCCATAGCCCTGTATCAATTCCCAAACTAATCCCACTGCCCCGCTCTCTCCCCACGGCCCTGTATCAATCCCCAAACTAATCCCACTGCCCCGCTCTCTCCCCATAGCCCTGTACAATCACAAACTAATCCCACTGCCCCGCTCTCTCCCCATAGCCCTGTATCAATTCCCAAACTAATCCCACTGCCCCGCTCTCTCCCCATAGCCCTGTACAATCACAAACTAATCCCACTGCCCCGCTCTCTCCCCATAGCCCTGTATCAATTCCCAAACTAATCCCACTGCCCCGCTCTCTCCCCATAGCCCTGTACAATCACAAACTAATCCCCACTGCCCCGCTCTCTCCCCATAGCCCTGTACAATCACAAACTAATCCCACTGCCCCGCTCTCTCCCCATAGCCCTGTATCAATTCCCAAACTAATCCCACTGCCCCGCTCTCTCCCCATAGCCCTGTACAATCACAAACTAATCCCACTGCCCCGCTCTCTCCCCATAGCCCTGTATCAATTCCCAAACTAATCCCACTGCCCCGCTCTCTCCCCAAAGCCCTGCATCAATCACAAACTAATCCCACTGCCCCGCTCTCTCCCCATAGCCCTGCATCAATCACAAACTAATCCCACTGCCCCGCTCTCTCCCCATAGCCCTGTATCAATCCTCAAACTAATCTAACTGCCCCACTCTCTCCCCATAGCCCTGTATCAATCACAAACTAATCCCACTGCCCCGCTCTCTCCACATAGCCCTGTATCAATCCCCAAACTAATCCCACTGTCTCGCTCTCCCCATAGCCCTGTATCAATCACAAACTAATCCCACTGCCCCGCTCTCTCCCCATAGCCCTGTATCAATCCCCAAACTAATCCCACTGTCTCGCTCTCCCCCATAGCCCTGTATCAATCACAAACTAATCCCACTGCCCCGCTCTCTCCCCATAGCCCTGTATCAATCCCCAAACTAATCCCACTGTCTCGCTCTCCCCATAGCCCTGTATCAATCCACAAACTAATCCCACTGCCCCGCTCTCTCCCCATAGCCCTGTATCAATTCCCAAACTAATCCCACTGCCCCGCTCTCTCCCAAAGCCCTGCATCAATCACAAACTAATCCCACTGCCCCGCTCTCTCCCCATAGCCCTGCATCAATCACAAACTAATCCCACTGCCCCGCTCTCTCCCCATAGCCCTGTATCAATCCTCAAACTAATCTAACTGCCCCACTCTCTCCCCATAGCCCTGTATCAATCACAAACTAATCCCACTGCCCCGCTCTCTCCACATAGCCCTGTATCAATCCCCAAACTAATCCCACTGTCTCGCTCTCCCCATAGCCCTGTATCAATCACAAACTAATCCCACTGCCCCGCTCTCTCCCCATAGCCCTGTATCAATCCCCAAACTAATCCCACTGTCTCGCTCTCCCCATAGCCCTGTATCAATCACAAACTAATCCCACTGCCCCGCTCTCTCCCCATAGCCCTGTACAATCACAAACTAATCCCACTGCCCCGCTCTCTCCCCATAGCCCTGTATCAATTCCCAAACTAATCCCACTGCCCCGCTCTCTCCCCATAGCCCTGTACAATCACAAACTAATCCCACTGCCCCGCTCTCTCCCCATAGCCCTGTATCAATTCCCAAACTAATCCCACTGCCCCGCTCTCTCCCCAAAGCCCTGCATCAATCACAAACTAATCCCACTGCCCCGCTCTCTCCCCATAGCCCTGCATCAATCACAAACTAATCCCACTGCCCCGCTCTCTCCCCATAGCCCTGTATCAATCCTCAAACTAATCTAACTGCCCCACTCTCTCCCCATAGCCCTGTATCAATCACAAACTAATCCCACTGCCCCGCTCTCTCCACATAGCCCTGTATCAATCCCCAAACTAATCCCACTGTCTCGCTCTCCCCATAGCCCTGTATCAATCACAAACTAATCCCACTGCCCCGCTCTCTCCCCATAGCCCTGTATCAATCCCCAAACTAATCCCACTGTCTCGCTCTCCCCATAGCCCTGTATCAATCACAAACTAATCCCACTGCCCCGCTCTCTCCCCATAGCCCTGTATCAATCCCCAAACTAATCCCACTGTCTCGCTCTCCCCATAGCCCTGCATCAATCACAAACTAATCCCACTGTCTCGCTCTCTCCCCATAGCCCTGTATCAATCCCCAAACTAATCCCACTGGCCCGCTCTCTCCCCCCAGCCCTGCATCAATCACAAACTAATCCCACTGCCCTGCTCTCTCCCCATAGCCCTGTCTCAATCCCCAAACTAATCCCACTGGCCCGCTCTCTCCCCCTAGCCCTGTATCAATTCCCAAACTAATCCCACTGCCCCGCTCTCTCCCCATAGCCCTGCATCAATCACAAACTAATCCCACTGGCCCGCTCTCTCCCCCTAGCCCTGTATCAATTCCCAAACTAATCCCACTGCCCCGCTCTCTCCCCATAGCCCTGTATCAATTCCCAAACTAATCCCACTGCCCCCGCTCTCTCCCCATAGCCCTGCATCAATCACAAACTAATCCCACTGCCCCGCTCTCTCCCCATAGCCCTGCATCAATCACAAACTAATCCCACTGCCCCGCTCTCTCCCCATAGCCCTGTATCAATCCCCAAACTAATCCCACTGCCTCGCTCTCTCCCCATAGCCCTGTATCAATCCCCAAACTGATCCCACTGCCCCCACTCTCTCCCCATAGCCCTGTATCAATCCCCAAACTAATCCCACTGCCCTGCTTTCTCCCCATAGCCCTGCATCAATCCCCAAACTAATCCCACTGCCCCGCTCTCTCCCCATAGCCCTGTACAATCACAAACTAATCCCACTGACCCGCTCTCTCCCCATAGCCCTGTATCAATCCCCAAACTAATCCCACTGCCCTGCTCTCTCCCCATAGCCCTGTATCAATCCCCAAACTAATCCCACTGCCCCGCTCTCTCCCCAAAGCCCTGTATCAATTCCCAAACTAATCCCACTGCCCCACTCTCTCCCCATAGCCCTGTATCAATCCCCAAACTAATCCCACTGCCCCGCTCTCTCCGCATAGCCCTGTATCAATCACAAACTGATCCCACTGCCCCGCTCTCTCCCCATAGCCCTGTATCAATCCCCAAACTAATCCCACTGCCCCGCTCTCTCCCCATAGCCCTGTATCAATCCCCAAACTAATCCCACTGCCCCGCTCTCTCCCCATAGCCCTGTATCAATCCCCAAACTAATCCCACTGCCCCACTCTCTCCCCATAGCCCTGTATCAATCCCCAAACTAATCCCACTGCCCCACTCTCTCCCCATAGCCCTGTATCAATCACAAACTAATCCCACTGCCCCGCTCTCTCCCCACGGCCCTGTATCAATCCCCAAACTAATCCCACTGTCTCGCTCTCTCCCCATAGCCCTGTATCAATCCCCAAACTAATCCCACTGCCCCGCTCTCTCCCCCTAGCCCTGCATCAATCACAAACTAATCCCACTGCCCTGCTCTCTCCCCATAGCCCTGTCTCAATCCCCAAACTAATCCCACTGGCCCGCTCTCTCCCCCTAGCCCTGTATCAATCCCCAAACTAATCCCACTGCCCCACTCTCTCCCCACGGCCCTGTATCAATTCCCAAACTAATCCCACTGCCCCGCTCTCTCCCCATAGCCCTGCATCAATCACAAACTAATCCCACTGCCCCGCTCTCTCCCCATAGCCCTGTATCAATCCCCAAACTAATCCCACTGCCTCGCTCTCTCCCCATAGCCCTGTATCAATCCCCAAACTAATCCCACTGCCTCGCTCTCTCCCCATAGCCCTGTATCAATCCCCAAACTAATCCCACTGCCTCGCTCTCTCCCCATAGCCCTGTATCAATCCCCAAACTAATCCCACTGCCCCGCTCTCTCCCCATAGCCCTGTATCAATCCCCAAACTAATCCCACCTGCCCCGCTCTCCCCAAAGCCCTGTATCAATCCCCAAACTAATCCCACTGCCCCGCTCTCTCCCCATAGCCCTGTATCAATCCCCAAACTCATCCCACTGCCCCGCTTTCCTCCCCATAGCCCTGTATCAATCCCCAAACTAATCCCACTGCCCCATTCTCTCCCCATAGCCCTGGACAATCACAAACTAATCCCACTGCCCCGCTCTCTCCCCAAAGCCCTGTATCAATCCCCAAACTAATCCCACTGCCTTGCTCTCTCCCCATAGCCCTGTATCAATCCCCAAACTAATCCCACTGCCCTGCTCTCTCCCCATAGCCCTGTATCAATCCCCAAACTAATCCCACTGCCCCGCTCTCTCCCCAAAGCCCTGTAGCAATCCCCAAACTAATCCCACTGCCCCACTCTCTCCCCATAGCCCTGTATCAATTCCCAAACTAATCCCACTGCCCCACTCTCTCCCCATAGCCCTGTATCAATCCCCAAACTAATCCCACTGCCCCGCTCCTCTCCGCATAGCCCTGTATCAATCACAAACTGATCCCACTGCCCCGCTCTCTCCCCATAGCCCTGTATCAATCCCCAAACTAATCCCACTGCCCCGCTCTCTCCCCATAGCCCTGTATCAATCCCCAAACTAATCCCACTGCCCCGCTCTCTCCCCATAGCCCTGTATCAATCCCCAAACTAATCCCACTGCCCCGCTCTCTCCCCCATAGCCCTGTATCAATCCCCAAACTAATCCCACTGCCCCGCTCTCTCCCCCATAGCCCTGTATCAATCCCCAAACTAATCCCACTGCCCCGCTCTCTCCCCATAGCCCTGTATCAATCCCCAAACTAATCCCACTGCCCCGCTCTCTCCCCATAGCCCTGTATCAATCCCCAAACTAATCCCACTGCCCTGCTCCCTCCCCATAGCCCTGTATCAATCACAAACTAATCCCACTGTTTCGCTCTCCCCATAGCCCTGTATCAATCCCCAAACTAATCTAACTGCCCCACTCTCTCCCCATAGCCCTGTATCAATCCCCAAACTAATCCCACTGCCCCGCTCTCTCCCCATAGCCCTGTATCAATCCCCAAACTAATCCCACTGCCCCGCTCTCTCCCCATAGCCCTGTATCAATCCCCAAACTCATCCCACTGCCCCGCTTTCTCCCCATAGCCCTGTATCAATCCCCAAACTAATCCCACTGCCCCATTCTCTCCCCATAGCCCTGGACAATCACAAACTAATCCCACTGCCCCGCTCTCTCCCCAAAGCCCTGTATCAATCCCCAAACTAATCCCACTGCCTTGCTCTCTCCCCATAGCCCTGTATCAATCCCCAAACTAATCCCACACTGCCCTGCTCTCTCCCCATAGCCCTGTATCAATCCCCAAACTAATCCCACTGCCCCGCTCTCTCCCCAAAGCCCTGTAGCAATCCCCAAACTAATCCCACTGCCCCACTCTCTCCCCATAGCCCTGTATCAATTCCCAAACTAATCCCACTGCCCCACTCTCTCCCCATAGCCCTGTATCAATCCCCAAACTAATCCCACTGCCCCGCTCTCTCCGCATAGCCCTGTATCAATCACAAACTGATCCCACTGCCCCGCTCTCTCCCCATAGCCCTGTATCAATCCCCAAACTAATCCCACTGCCCCGCTCTCTCCCCATAGCCCTGTATCAATCCCCAAACTAATCCCACTGCCCCGCTCTCTCCCCATAGCCCTGTATCAATCCCCAAACTAATCCCACTGCCCCGCTCTCTCCCCATAGCCCTGTATCAATCCCCAAACTAATCCCACTGCCCCGCTCTCTCCCCATAGCCCTGTATCAATCCCCAAACTAATCCCACTGCCCCGCTCTCTCCCCATAGCCCTGTATCAATCCCCAAACTAATCCCACTGCCCCGCCTCTCTCCCCATAGCCCTGTATCAATCCCCAAACTAATCCCACTGCCCTGCTCCCTCCCCATAGCCCTGTATCAATCACAAACTAATCCCACTGTTTCGCTCTCCCCATAGCCCTGTATCAATCCCCAAACTAATCTAACTGCCCCACTCTCTCCCCATAGCCCTGTATCAATCCCCAAACTAATCCCACTGCCTCGCTCTCTCCCCATAGCCCTGTATCAATCACAAACTAATCCCACTGGCCCACTCTCTCCCCAAAGCCCTGTATCAATTCCCAAACTAATCCCACTGCCCCGCTCTCTCCCCATAGCCCTGCATCAATCACAAACTAATCCCACTGCCCCGCTCTCTCCCCATAGCCCTGTATCAATCCCCAAACTAATCCCACTGCCTCGCTCTCTCCCCATAGCCCTGTATCAATCACAAACTAATCCCACTGGCCCGCTGTCTCCCCATAGCCCTGTATCAATCCCCAAACTAATCCCACTGCCTCGCTCTCTCCCCATAGCCCTGTATCAATCCCCAAAGTAATCCCACTGCCTCGCTCTCTCTCCCCATAGCCCTGTATCAATCCCCAAATTAATCCCACTGCCCCGC
Source organism: Heterodontus francisci (assembly GCF_036365525.1). NCBI lineage: Eukaryota > Metazoa > Chordata > Chondrichthyes > Heterodontiformes > Heterodontidae > Heterodontus > Heterodontus francisci. The sequence continues at coordinate 48,824 of NW_027140358.1, read as the reverse complement.
CCTCTCCCCATAGCCCTGTATCAATCCCCAAACTAATCCCACTGCCGCGCTCTCTCCCCATAGCCCTGTATCAATCCCCAAACTAATCCCACTGCCCCCATTCTCTCCCCATAGCCCTGTACAATCACAAACTAATCCCACTGTCTCGCTCTCCTCCCCAAAGCCCTGTATCAATCCCCAAACTAATCCCACTGCCCCGCTCTCTCCCCATAGCCCTGTACAATCACAAACTAATCCCACTGCCCCGCTCTCTCCCCAAAGCCCTGTATCAATCCCCAAACTAATCCCACTGCCCTGCTCTCTCCCCATAGCCCTGTATCAATCCCCAAACTAATCCCACTGCCCCGCTCTCTCCCCAAAGCCCTGTATCAATCCCCAAACTAATCCCACTGCCCCACTCTCTCCCCATAGCCCTGTATCAATCCCCAAACTAATCCCACTGCCCCGTTCTCTCCGCATAGCCCTGTATCAATCACAAACTGATCCCACTGCCCCGCTCTCTCCCCATAGCCCTGTATCAATCCCCAAACTAATCCCACTGCCCCGCTCTCTCCCCATAGCCCTGTATCAATCCCCAAACTAATCCCACTGCCCCGCTCCCTCCCCATAGCCCTGTATCAATCCCCAAACTAATCCCACTGCCCCGCTCTCTCCCCATAGCCCTGTATCAATCCCCAAACTAATCCCACTGCCCCGCTCCCTCCCCATAGCCCTGTATCAATCCCCAAACTAATCCCACTGCCCCGCTCTCTCCCCATAGCCCTCTCTCAATCCCCAAACTAATCCCACTGCCCCGCTCTCTCCCCATAGCCCTGTATCAATCCCCAAACTAATACCACTGCCCCCGCTCTCTCCCCATAGCCCTGTATCAATCACAAACTAATCCCACTGCCCTGCTCTCTCCCCATAGCCCTGTATCAAGCCCCAAACTATTCCCACTGCCCTGCTCTCTCCCCATAGCCCTGTATCCATCACAAACTGATCCCACTGCCCCATTCTCTCCCCATAGCCCTGTATCAATCTCAAACTAATCCCACTGTCCCGCTCTCTCCCCATATCCCTCTATCAATAACAAAGTGATCCCACTGCGCTGCTCTCTCCCCATAGCCCTGTATCAATCCCCAAACTAATCCCACTGCCCATTCTCTCCCCATAGCCCTGTATCAATCTCAAACTAATACCACTGCCCCGCTCTCTCCCCATAGCCCTGTATCAATCCCCAAACTAATCCCACTGCCCCGCTCTCTCCCCATAGCCCTATATCAATCCCCAAACTAATCCCACTGCCCCGCTCTCTCCCCATAGCCCTATATCAATCCCCAAACTAATCCCACTGCCCCGCTCTCTCCCCATAGCCCTATATCAATCCCCAAACTAATCCCACTGCCCCGCTCTCTCCCCATAGCCCTGTATCAATCCCCAAACTAATCCCACTGCCCCGCTCTCTCCACATAGCCCTGTATCAATCCCCAAACTAATCCCACTGCCCCGCTCTCTCCCCATAGCCCTATATCAATCCCCAAACTAATACCACTGCCTCGCTCTCTCCCCATAGCCCTGTATCAATCCCCAAACTAATCCCACTGCGCCGCCCTCTCCCCATAGCCCTGTATCAATCCCCAAAGTAATCCCACTGCCCCGCTCTCTCCCCCATAGCCCTGTATCAATCCCCAAACTAATCCCACTGCCCCGCTCTCTCCCCGTAGCCCTGTATCAATCCCCAAACTAATCCCACTGCCCCGCTCTCTCCCCCATAGCCCTATATCAATCCCCAAACTAATACCACTGCCCCGCTCTCTCCCCATAGCCCTGTATCAATCCCCAAACTAATACCACTGCCCCGCTCTCTCCCCATAGCCCTGTATCAATCCCCAAACTAATCCCACTGCGCCGCCCTCTCCCCATAGCCCTATATCAATCCCCAAACTAATACCACTGCCCCGCTCTCTCCCCATAGCCCTGTATCAATCCCCAAACTAATACCACTGCCCCGCTCTCTCCCCATAGCCCTCTATCAATCCCCAAAGTAATCCATCTCTCTCCAACCAACAGCAGGAGTACCGTAACAACATTCCCACCTGCAGCCTGCAGCAGCAGAAACTGCGCGTGTGTGACGTGTGCGGTGCCTATCTGGGCCTCCAAGAGAAGGACAAGCGCCTGGCGGATCATTTCAGGGGACGGCTGCACATGGGGTTCATGGAGATCCGCAGCAAACTGCAGCAGGTGAAGGTGAGGGCAAAAGAAGAGAGCTCTTGGTTAAGTGCCACAGTAAAGACTTCTCGCAAGACGGAAGCTGACGGCTTTGGTGGGTGGCGGTGACTGTGTTGTGTTTGTGGGGGGCGTAGTCACATCAGGACGTCCAATTATCTGCCCCACTCGCCCACGTGGTGTTTCCCCCTCTCTATCTCCCACACCCCCCCCCCTTCCCCCCCTCCCCTCCCCTCCCATATCCCTCGATTCCCTCAGCTCCCCAAAAGTTATTTCCATCTCCGCCTCGAATATACTCGTAAGACTGAGCACATGCAGCTCTCTCTGGGGTCGAGATTTGCGGAGATTCACCAACCCCTCGGAGTGAAGGAATGTCTCCCCCGTCTCAGTGCCAAATCCTGAGGCTGTGACGCCCCATCGCGCCACTTCTGGACTCTCCAGCCAGGGCGGTGGATGTTGGGAAGGTGTCAATAGCTGCCCTGTCAAACCCCCCCCCCCCCCCCCCCCCACTCTCCGAATTGTACGCGTTTCAATGGGGGTCACCTCATTCTTTCGGGGAGGCAGCGGATGACCGGCACTGAAAAGTTCCGACGTTCCCGTTTTTGCAGAAGACGCTGGCGGAGAAACTGGGAATGTCCAACGTGGAACTGTCCAGACAGAGGGAGGAGCGCCGGTCTGAGAGGAGGCCAAGTGAGAGAAAATCCGAAAGCCAGAGCCGACCGAGGTGCGAACGCGCGTTGGGATAAGGTGGGGTGTCCGCTTTTGTGGGGGGGTGGGGGGGGGGGAAACGGGTCTCCTGGGGACTGACCCCTCGCTGCTGGGGGAAACAGGTCTCCCCACGGGGGACTGACCCCCTCGTCGAAGGCCGCGAATGACTGTTGGGCCCTTTCTGCTGTGTGTGTGTGTGTGTGTGTGTGTGTGTCAATTATGTGTTTGGCCCAGTGATCCCCCCCAGACAGTTGTGAATGCTGTGTGCTCCTTAGATACCCCCCCCGCACCCCCGGGTGTCCTTGGGGTTTTCATTGTGCCTGGTACTCGGCAACAGGAGAACACACCACTCCCGTACCTGGCCGAGAGTCAGCACTTCACAATCAGCTGCTGACGTGCACAAGAAATATTTAATGTCTCTCTCCTCCTCTCCCCTGCTTGCTCGCCTTTCACTGTGTCCCTCTCTCTCCTCTCCCCCCCCTCTCTCCCCGTCCCCCTCTCTCTCTCTCTCCCCGTCCCCCCCTCTCTCTCTCTCTCTCTCTCTCCCCGTCCCCCCTCACTCTCTCTCCCCGTCCCCCTCACTCTCTCTCCCCGTCCCCCTCACTCTCTCTCCCCGTCCCCCTCACTCTCTCTCCCCGTCCCCCTCACCCCCTCTCCCCGTTGTCCCCCCCCCTCTCCCCATCCCCCCCCCTCTCCCCGTTCCCCCCCCCTCTCTCCCCCCGTTCCCCCCCCCCTCTCCCCCCGTTCCCCCCCCCCCCCCCCTCTCCCCGTTCTCCCCCCCCCCCCTCTCCCCGTTCTCCCCCCCCCCCCCCCCTCTCTCTCTGGGCCCCTCTCTCTCTCTCTCTCTGGGCCCCTCCGGGCCCCTCCCTCTCTCTGGGCCCCTCCCTCTCTCTCTGGGCCCCTCCCTCTCCCTCTGGGCCCCTCCCTCTCTCTCTCTCTCTGTGCCCCCTCTCTCTGGGCCCCCTCTCTATCTGTCTTTGTGCCCCCCCTCTCCCTCTCTCTCTGGGCCCCTCTCTCTCCCTGGGCCCCCTCTCTATCTCTCTGGGCCCCCCCTCTCTCTCTCTCTCTGGGCCCCCTCTCTCTCTTTCTCTGTGCCCCCCCCTCTCTCTCTCTGCCCCCTCTCTCTCTCTCTGTGCCCCTTGTCTCTCCCTGCCCCCTCTCTCTCTGGGTTTCTCCCCGCTCCTCTCTCCCCCTCCCCGCTCTTCTCTCCCCCTCCCCGCTCTTTCTCTCCCCCTCCCCGCTCCTCTCTCCCCCTCCCCGCTCCTCTCTCCCCCCTCCCCGCTTCTCTCCCCACAGCAGAGATCCCAAGCCTAGCTCCAGCTCCAGCTCCAGCATCGCGCACGAGCTGAAGTGGCCGATTCAGCCCCGATTCCGGGATTATCGAGAGCGCCCTTTCTACCAGCGTCCGGTGGTCTCGGTGCCGCTGCCCCCCTCCTCCGCTGTACGACAGACCCTGGGCCCGTTACATGGAGCCCCTGGTCCCTCTGTATCGCAGCCGGGAGCCTCTGCCACGTTTTGACCCGTACGAGGCCTTCGAAAGGTAATTACTGTACTGCTTCCGCTGTTGTGTGAGGCCTCAAAATTTACTGGATATCACAGGAAAGGCGTCCCAGTTATATACCCTCCACAAGGCCATTCACAGCGGTCATTCTCAAACATAATTTAACCCTGAGCACGTGAGGAGATATCCGGGACAGGCAAGCAAATGCTCGGTCACAGAGGGAGGTTTCAAGGAGCGTCTTAAAGGAGGAGAGAGAGAGAGAGGCGGAGAGGGTCAGGGAGGGAATTCCAGAGCTCCAAGCAGCTTAAGGCACGGTCACCAATGGTGAAGCAATGGGAATCCGGGGGTGGGGGTGGTGCTCAAGAGGCCAGAATTGGAGGAGTGCAGAGATCTCGGAGGGTTGTAGGGGCTGGATAGGGAGGGAGGGAACGAGGGGCCATGGAGGGATTTGAACAGGAGGGTGAGAATATCTGTGGAGATATCCCCCTGAGAGAGAGGGGACTGAGAGACACCAGTCAGTGCACAGATATCACCCTGAGAGAGAGGGACTGAGAGACACCAGTCAGTATACAGATATCTCCCTGAGAGAGAGGACTGAGAGACACCAGTCAGTGTACAGATATCACCCTGAGAGAGAGGGGACTGAGAGACACCAGTCAGTGCACAGATATCACCCTGAGAGAGAGGGACTGAGAGACACCAGTCAGTATACAGATATCTCCCTGAGAGAGAGGGACTAAGAGACACCAGTCAGTGCACAGATATCACCCTGAGAGAGAGGGACTGAGAGACACCAGTCAGTATACAGATATCTCCCTGAGAGAGAGGACTGAGAGACACCAGTCAGTGTACAGATATCACCCTGAGAGAGAGGGGACTGAGAGACACCAGTCAGTGTACAGATATCACCCTGAGAGAGAGGGACTGAGAGACACCAGTCAGTATACAGATATCTCCCTGAGAGAGAGGACTGAGAGACACCAGTCAGTGTACAGATATCACCCTGAGAGAGAGGGACTAAGAGGACACCAGTCAGTGCACAGATATCACCCTGAGAGAGAGGGACTGAGAGACACCAGTCAGTATACAGATATCTCCCTGAGAGAGAGGACTGAGAGACACCAGTCAGTGTACAGATATCACCCTGAGAGAGAGGGGACTGAGAGACACCAGTCAGTGGACAGATATCACCCTGAGAGAGAGGACTGAGAGACACCAGTCAGTGTACAGATATCACCCTGAGAGAGAGGACTGAGAGACACCAGTCAGTGGACAGATATCACCCTGAGAGAGGGGGACTGAGAGACACCAGTCAGTGTACAGATATCACCCTGAGAGAGGGGGACTGAGAGACACCAGTCAGTGCACAGATATCACCCTGAGAGAGAGGACTGAGAGACACCAGTCAGTGTACAGATATCTCCCTGAGAGAGAGGACTGAGAGACACCAGTCAGTGTACAGATAACACCCTGAGAGAGAGGACTGAGAGACACCAGTCAGTGGACAGATATCACCCTGAGAGAGGGGGACTGAGAGACACCAGTCAGTGTACAGATATCACCCTGAGAGAGGGGACTGAGAGACACCAGTCAGTGTACAGATATCACCCTGAGAGAGAGGGACTGAGAGACACCAGTCAGTGTACAGATATCACCCTGAGAGAGTTGGGACAGAGAGACACCAGTCAGTGTACAGATATCATCCTGAGAGAGTTGGGACAGAGAGACACCAGTCAGTGTACAGATATCACCCTGAGAGAGAGGACTGAGAGACACCAGTCAGTGTACAGATATCACCCTGAGAGAGAGGGGACTGAGAGACACCAGTCAGTGTACAGATATCACCCTGAGAGAGAGGGGACTGAGAGACACCAGTCAGTGTACAGATATCTCCCTGAGAGAGAGGACTGAGAGACACCAGTCAGTGCACAGATATCACCCAGAGAGAGAGGGGACTGAGACACCAGTCAGTGTACAGATATCACCCTGAGAGAGAGGGGACTGAGAGACACCAGTCAGTGTACAGATATCTCCCTGAGAGAGAGGACTGAGAGACACCAGTCAGTGTACAGCTATCACCCTGAGAGAGAGGGACTGAGAGACACCAGTCAGTGTACAGATATCACCCTGAGAGAGAGGGACTGAGAGACACCAGTCAGTGTCCAGATATCACCCTGAGAGAGAGGGGACTGAGAGACACCAGTCAGTGTACAGATAACTTCTGATATTTCTTCATTTCTCTCCCGCTGACCTCTGCAGACCCTTGAGACGACGTCCCCTGTTCCAAGACCCTCGCGAACGACTGTTCAGAGAAAATCCACGCTTTGGGTTGTACAACAGCTTCTAGACTTGACAGAGCGAGCGAGAGAGAGAGACTGGCTGAGTCATGCCCTGTGGCAAATGCCCCTTTTGCTTTCGTTCTGTGGGAGAGGGTTTGCGTTGGGCGGAGTGGGGTGGAAAGGGTGAGCTGGATGTTTTTATCCCCCCCACTGCCTCCTCCGCTACCGCCTCGAGAGATCTGTGTCACTCTCGCCGGAGGCACCCACGAAATAAGATTCATCTTGTCCTTTGTACAAAATAGTTGCTGTGTTGGTATTTCTTTATTCGATTAAAGCAAGATTCTCTTTTTTTTTAAAAAAAAAGCAAAACACGATTATTTCTGACCATCTCAGTGACGGGCCCGAACGTTTGGAGGAACAGGGAGGTTTTCAGGTGAGGCGGCGGGGGGGGCGGGGGAGGGGGGATGTTCGAGGCTGGCATCGCGGAAGTTTGCAGGGGCCGGAGGAGACAACAGAGATTGCTGTGGAGGGATTTGAACAGGAGGAAGAGAATTTTCAAACACGGGGTGCTGCCGGACCGGGGGGCCAGTGTCGGTCTGCGAGCGCAGGGAGTGACGGGTGAACGGGACTTGATGCCAGCTTGGACACGGGGAGGGAAAGCAGCCCGCACGTCGGATGAGCTGAAGGGCACGGACGAGGAGCGTCAGCTGAGCCCAAACGAGACCGAGCGAGCGCAGACGCCAATGGAAAAGGCGGAGGTTTTTGTTTCAAACCCATCAGTTTTATTGCTTTTGGCAGCAGCCGCCCAAGGGACTGCGCCCCCAAGTTAGTGCAAATCAAACAGCGTACACGCGGAGAGAGAGAGAGGGAGATTTTTTTAAAAAACCCTCAAAAAAATACACAGCAGACACCAGAGCATTAAAACACACAACATTCATCGAGTTCATCGCATTTCCAAATGATTTGGTTCAATGCCCCGCCCTCAACAGATCGTGTCAGTGCCCACACCAGGCTTGCGGATAAAATCGAGGTACAGGGAGGGTTACCGGCTGCTCCCAGCCAGAATTAAATCCAAAAAAACAAGCGATTCAAACATGGTTCTTCCAGTCATTATCAGAACCCAGGCCAGTCAATCACGACATGCGGACAAAAGGCTGCCCCTCAGCCCCGGGGAAAACAGTCACCGAGTTCAGCAGAGGTGTTCGGTGGGGTTGGGGGGGGGGGGGCTTGTCTCGTAAACACTTGCCCCCCTCCCTCCCCTGTCCCCACGGAGGCCAGCGACCCAACACCGCAAATTGAAAACATCTCCCGACAGGTTAAGCACCTTTGCAGGTAGAGTTAATTTCGACAATAAATTACACAACAAAAATAAACGGCGTATGATTAATCTCAGTTAGTGTCCAGATTCAGCAAAACTCAGGGTTGAGGTTACAGAGTAAAGCTCCCTCTACACTGTCCCCCATCAAACACTCCCCAGGACAGGTACAGTACGAGGGTTAGATACAGAGTAAAGCTCCCTCTACACTGTCCCCCATCAAACACTCCCAGGACAGGTACAGTACGGGGGGTTAGATACAGAGTAAAGCTCCCTCTACACTGTCCCCATCAAACACTCCCCAGGACAGGGACAGTACGGGGGGTTAGATACAGAGTAAAGCTCCCTCTACACTGTCCCCCATCAAACACTCCCAGGACAGGGACAGTACGGGGGTTAGATACAGAGTAAAGCTCCCTCTACACTGTCCCCCATCAAACACTCCCAGGACAGGTACAGTACGGGGGTTAGATACAGAGTAAAGCTCCCTCTACACTGTCCCCCATCAAACACTCCCCAGGACAGGTACAGTACGGGGGGGTTAGAAAAAAAAAAAAAACGGGGGGTTAGATACAGAGTAAAGCTCCCTCTACACTGTCCCCATCAAACAAGGCACAGCACGGGGGGGGGTTAGATACAGAGTAAAGCTCCCTCTGCACTGTCCCCCATCAAACACTCCCAGGACAGGTACAGCACGGGGGGTTAGATACAGGGTGAACGGTCACTGTTATTTTCTCATGGTTTTCATGCCCCCGACAGGGCTCCATTGCAACTCCCAATGAAATGACCGGATCCAGGTGGCGTGATTCAGAGCACAGCCAGGGTTGATGGTGGGGAGGGGAAAGGCATTTGGGCAAGGCAGGCGGACAGAGGCACCCCTCCCGCCCTGTGCAAACTCACGTTGAGTGTGTCGTACCGGATTCAGACCCGCCTCTCGTACCTGCCTCCCCGAGGGGCCGGGCACTCCCGGGGAAGGGGATTGAGGTCACTGTCAAAGGTTAACTAAAGGGGGAGAGAGAGAGAGAGATTGATAGCGAGACGGAGACAAGTGGGGAATGAAAGGCGAGGGGGGATGGGTGGGTGGGTGGGGGCGGGGGAGGAAGGGGGTAATTCCCTCGCCTCCCTCCCCTTTCCCCCACCACCCCCGTCGCCCTCAGCCCCTGTTGGTGTGGGCGTGGACCCCCGTGATGAGGCGGGCCAGGCCCCCGTGGACCTGGGCCTGGACGGGGCCGTACTCGACCCGCTCGCCGTCCACGGTGATGATGCCCCGGGGGGTGAGGGGCTCCATGCGGAATGCCAGGGCGGGCACGCAGTGCAGGTGGGGGCAGCGCAGGTCGAAGTGGGTGCCCCGCTCCATGGCCAGGAAGAGGCGCAGGAGCGCGGCCCGCGAGACGCCGGCCGTCACGTAGCAGAGGTGCAGGGCGCCGTCGGCGAAGCGGGCGAAGGGGGCCGCCATGAGGTCTGCGCCCAGGTGCGTCTGGTAGATGGCCAGGACCAGCACAAAGTCGCCCTCCACCGTCTGCCAGTGAGGGGGCACCGGCTCGTCCAGCGGCGGCAGGAGATCGTCCGGGGGGAGGGCGGCGGGGGCCGGGGGGTCTCCCCCGGGGGCCGGCTGGGGCTCCCTACGGGCGGGAGCCCGGTCGCCCCCCTCCCCTTGCACCTCCTCCTCCACCACCACCACCTCCTCCTCCTCCGGCAGCGAGGGCCCCTCAAAGGAGAACCCCTCGCAGGCCAGGAAGGGCGAGGGGGAGTCCGTGGCGCCCCGGCTCCATAGGCCGGTCTCAGAGAGGGCACGGCTGAGCGAGGGGCGCGAGGGCCCCTCCGCCGAGGTGGTGATGCTCCGGCACAGGGCCCGTTTGGGCTGCCAGCTGGCCGGCAGGTAGGAGAGTCGCCCCCGGTAACGGCGCAGCGAGGCCAGGCACATCAACGTGCCCACAAAGAAGCGAGCCGATCCCACCCCCCGGTACTTCTCGCTCTCGATGTCCACGTCCGCCACGAAGCCCCAGGCCACGCTGAGGAAGGAGAAGTGACGGCGGCCCGAGGCGGTGGTCACCGACACCAAGTCCATAGGCTGCGACAGGCCCCGGCACAGCAGGAGAGTGCAGTTCACCAGCAGGTCCTCACCCATCACCATCCCGTACCTGAGGAGACACAGAGAGAGAGGATAAAATAGGACCTGCAGCAGCCAAAAGCAGACACAAACAAACTCCGAGCTTCAGAATATAAACATGGCCGAGTGTGACAGAAAAACAGAGCATCAGTGATATATATATATATACAGAGAGAGTCAGTGAAAAATATGGATGTATGCAGAGAGAGAGAGCGAGAGAGAGAGAATCAGTGAGATATGTGTATATATATATATATAGATATATATACACATATAGATAGTGTGTCAATGATATATATATATAGATAGAGAGAGAGTGACAGTGATTATATACAGAGAGAGAGAGTGTCAGTGATTATATATAGAGAGAGAGAGTGTCAGTGATTATATATAGAGAGAGAGTGTCAGTGATTATATATAGAGAGAGAATGTCAGTGATTATATATAGAGAGAGAGAGTGTCAGTGATTATATATAGAGAGAGAGAGTGTCAGTGATTATATATAGAGAGAGAGTGTCAGTGATTATATATAGAGAGAGAGTGTCAGTGATTATATATAGAGAGTGTCAGTGATTATATATAGAGAATGTCAGTGATTATATATAGAGAGAGAGAGTGTCAGTGATTATATATAGAGAGAGAGAGAGTGTCAGTGATTATATATAGAGAGAGAATGTCAGTGATTATATATAGAGAGAGTGTCAGTGATTATATATAGAGAATGTCAGTGATTATATATAGAGAGAGTGTCAGTGATTATATATAGAGAGAGTCAGTGATTATATATATAGAGAGTGTCAGTGATTATATAGAGAGAGAGAATGTCAGTGATTATATATAGAGAGTGTCAGTGATTATATATAGAGAGTGTCAGTGATTATATATAGAGAGAGAATGTCAGTGATTATATATAGAGAGAGTGTCAGTGATTATATATAGAGAATGTCAGTGATTATATATAGAGAGTGTCAGTGATTATATATAGAGAGAGAATGTCAGTGATTATATATAGAGAGAGTGTCAGTGATTATATATAGAGAGAGTCAGTGATTATATATATATATAGAGAGTGTCAGTGATTATATAGAGAGAGAGAATGTCAGTGATTATATATAGAGAGTGTCAGTGATTATATATAGAGAGAGAGTGTCAGTGATTATATATAGAGAGAGAATGTCAGTGATTATATATAGAGAGAGAATGTCAGTGATTATATATAGAGAGTGTCAGTGATTATATATAGAGAATGTCAGTGATTATATAGAGAGAGTGTCAGTGATTATATATAGAGAGAGAGTGTCAGTGATTATATATAGAGAATGTCAGTGATTATATAGAGAGAGTGTCAGTGATTATATATAGAGAGAGAGTGTCAGTGATTATATATAGAGAGAGAGTGTCAGTGATTATATATAGAGAGAGAGTGTCAGTGATTATATATAGAGAGAGAATGTCAGTGATTATATATAGAGAGTGTCAGTGATTATATATAGAGAGAGAATGTCAGTGATTATATATAGAGAGAGAATGTCAGTGATTATATATAGAGAGTGTCAGTGATTATATATAGAGAATGTCAGTGATTATATAGAGAGAGTGTCAGTGATTCTCTAGAGAGAGAGTGTCAGTGATTATATATAGAGAGTGTCAGTGATTATATATAGAGAATGTCAGTGATTATATAGAGAGAGTGTCAGTGATTATATATAGAGTGTCAGTGATTATATATAGAGAGTGTCAGTGATTATATAGAGTGTCAGTGATTATATATAGAGAGTGTCAGTGATTATATATAGAGAGAGTGTCAGTGATTATATATAGAGAGTGTCAGTGATTATATAGAGAGAGTGTCAGTGATTATATAGAGTGTCAGTGATTATATATAGAGAGTGTCAGTGATTATATATAGAGAGAGTGTCAGTGATTATATAGAGAGAGTGTCAGTGATTATATAGAGTGTCAGTGATTATATATATAGAGTGTCAGTGATTATATATAGAGAGAGAGTGTCAGTGATTATATATAGAGAGAGTGTCAGTGATTATATAGAGAGAGTGTCAGTGATTATATAGAGTGTCAGTGATTATATATATAGAGTGTCAGTGATTATATATAGAGAGAGAATGTCAGTGATTATATATAGAGAGTGTCAGTGATTATATATAGAGAGTGTCAGTGATTATATATAGAGAGTGTCAGTGATTATATATAGAGAGAGAGTGTCAGTGATTATATATAGAGAATGTCAGTGATTATATAGAGAGAGTGTCAGTGATTATATATAGAGTGTCAGTGATTATATATAGAGAATGTCAGTGATTATATAGAGAGAGTGTCAGTGATTATATAGAGTGTCAGTGATTATATAGAGAGAGTGTCAGTGATTCTCTAGAGAGAGAATGTCAGTGATTATATATAGAGAATGTCAGTGATTATATAGAGAGTGTCAGTGATTATATAGAGAGAGTGTCAGTGATTATATATAGAGAATGTCAGTGATTATATAGAGAGAGTGTCAGTGATTATATAGAGTGTCAGTGATTATATAGAGAGAGTGTCAGTGATTCTCTAGAGAGAGAGTGTCAGTGATTATATATAGAGAGAGAATGTCAGTGATTATATATAGAGAGTGTCAGTGATTATATAGAGTGTCAGTGATTATATAGAGAGAGTGTCAGTGATTCTCTAGAGAGAGAGTGTCAGTGATTATATATAGAGAGAGAATGTCAGTGATTATATATAGAGTGTCAGTGATTATATAGAGTGTCAGTGATTATATAGAGAGAGTGTCAGTGATTATATAGAGTGTCAGTGATTATATAGAGAGAGTGTCAGTGATTCTCTAGAGAGAGAGTGTCAGTGATTATATATAGAGAGAGAATGTCAGTGATTATATATAGAGAATGTCAGTGATTATATAGAGAGTGTCAGTGATTATATAGAGAGAGTGTCAGTGATTATATATAGAGAATGTCAGTGATTATATAGAGAGAGTGTCAGTGATTATATAGAGTGTCAGTGATTATATAGAGAGAGTGTCAGTGATTCTCTAGAGAGAGAGTGTCAGTGATTATATATAGAGAGAGAATGTCAGTGATTATATATAGAGAATGTCAGTGATTATATAGAGAGTGTCAGTGATTATATAGAGAGAGTGTCAGTGATTATATATAGAGAATGTCAGTGATTATATAGAGAGAGTGTCAGTGATTATATAGAGTGTCAGTGATTATATAGAGAGAGTGTCAGTGATTCTCTAGAGAGAGAGTGTCAGTGATTATATATAGAGAGAGAATGTCAGTGATTATATATAGAGAATGTCAGTGATTATATAGAGAGAGAGAGTGTCAGTGATTATATATAGAGAGTGTCAGTGATTATATATAGAGAGAGAGTGTCAGTGATTATATATAGAGAGAGAGTGTCAGTGATTATATATAGAGAGTGTCAGTGATTATATATAGAGAGAGAATGTCAGTGATTATATATAGAGAGTGTCAGTGATTATATATAGAGAATGTCAGTGATTATATAGAGAGAGTGTCAGTGATTATATAGAGTGTCAGTGATTATATAGAGAGAGTGTCAGTGATTCTCTAGAGAGAGAGTGTCAGTGATTATATATAGAGAGAGAGTGTCAGTGATTATATATAGAGAGTGTCAGTGATTATATATAGAGAATGTCAGTGATTATATAGAGAGAGTGTCAGTGATTATATAGAGTGTCAGTGATTATATAGAGAGAGTGTCAGTGATTCTCTAGAGAGAGAATGTCAGTGATTATATATAGAGAATGTCAGTGATTATATAGAGAGTGTCAGTGATTATATAGAGAGAGTGTCAGTGATTATATAGAGAGAGAGTGTCAGTGATTATATATAGAGAGAGAATGTCAGTGATTATATATAGAGAGTGTCAGTGATTATATATAGAGAATGTCAGTGATTATATATAGAGAGAGAATGTCAGTGATTATATATAGAGAGTGTCAGTGATTATATATAGAGAGAGTGTCAGTGATTATATATAGAGAGTGTCAGTGATTATATATAGAGAGAGAATGTCAGTGATTATATATAGAGAGAGAATGTCAGTGATTATATATAGAGAGTGTCAGTGATTATATATGGAGAGAGAGTGTCAGTGATTATATATAGAGAGAGAATGTCAGTGATTATATATAGAGAGAGAATGTCAGTGATTATATATAGAGAGTGTCAGTGATTATATATGGAGAGAGAGTGTCAGTGATTATATATAGAGAGAGAATGTCAGTGATTATATATAGAGAGTGTCAGTGATTATATATAGAGAGAGTGTCAGTGATTATATATGGAGAGAGAGTGTCAGTGATTATATATAGAGAGAGAATGTCAGTGATTATATATAGAGAGTGTCAGTGATTATATATGGAGAGAGAGTGTCAGTGATTATATATAGAGAGAGAATGTCAGTGATTATATATAGAGAGTGTCAGTGATTATATATAGAGAGAGAATGTCAGTGATTATATATAGAGAGTGTCAGTGATTATATATGGAGAGAGAGTGTCAGTGATTATATATAGAGAGAGAATGTCAGTGATTATATATAGAGAGTGTCAGTGATTATATATAGAGAGAGTGTCAGTGATTATATATAGAGAGTGTCAGTGATTATATATAGAGAGAGAATGTCAGTGATTATATATAGAGAGTGTCAGTGATTATATATAGAGAATGTCAGTGATTATATATAGAGAGTGTCAGTGATTATATATAGAGAGAGTGTCAGTGATTATATATAGAGAGTGTCAGTGATTATATATAGAGAGAGAATGTCAGTGATTATATATAGAGAGTGTCAGTGATTATATATAGAGAATGTCAGTGATTATATATAGAGAGTGTCAGTGATTATATATGGAGAGAGAATGTCAGTGATTATATATAGAGAGAGAATGTCAGTGATTATATATAGAGAGTGTCAGTGATTATATATGGAGAGAGAGTGTCAGTGATTATATATAGAGAGAGAATGTCAGTGATTATATATAGAGAGTGTCAGTGATTATATATAGAGAGAGTGTCAGTGATTATATATAGAGAGTGTCAGTGATTATATATAGAGAGAGAATGTCAGTGATTATATATAGAGAGTGTCAGTGATTATATATAGAGAATGTCAGTGATTATATATAGAGAGTGTCAGTGATTATATATAGAGAATGTCAGTGATTATATATAGAGAGAGAATGTCAGTGATTATATATAGAGAATGTCAGTGATTATATATAGAGAGAGAGTGTCAGTGATTATATATAAAGAGTGTCAGTGATTATATATAGAGAGAGAGTGTCAGTGATTATATATAAAGAGTGTCAGTGATTATATATAGAGAGAGAATGTCAGTGATTATATATAGAGAGTGTCAGTGATTATATATAGAGAGGGAGTGTCAGTGATTATATATAGAGAGTGTCAGTGATTATATATAGAGAGAGAGTGTCAGTGATTATATATAGAGAGTGTCAGTCATTATATATCGAGAGAGAATGTCAGTGATTATATATAGAGAATGTCAGTGATTATATATAGAGAGTGTCAGTGATTATATATAGAGAGAGAGTGTCAGTGATTATATATAGAGAGTGTCAGTGATTATATATAGAGAGTGTCAGTGATTATATATAGAGAGAGAGTGTCAGTGATTATATATAGAGAATGTCAGTGATTATATATAGAGAGTGTCAGTGATTATATATAGAGAGTGTCAGTGATTATATATAGAGAGAGAATGTCAGTGATTATATATAGAGAGAGAATGTCAGTGATTATATATAGAGAGAGAGTGTCAGTGATTATATATAGAGAGAGAGTGTCAGTGATTATATATAGAGAGAGTGTCAGTGATTATATATGGAGAGTGTCAGTGATTATATATAGAGAATGTCAGTGATGATATATAGAGAGAGAGTGTCAGTGATTATATATAGAGAGAGAATGTCAGTGATTATATATAGAGAGTGTCAGTGATTATATATAGAGAGAGAGTGTCAGTGATTATATATAGAGAGAGAGTGTCAGTGATTATATATAGAGAGAGAGTGTCAGTGATTATATATAGAGAGTGTCAGTGATTATATATAGAGAATGTCAGTGATTATATATAGAGAGAGAGAGTGTCAGTGATTATATATAGAGAGAGAATGTCAGTGATTATATATAGAGAGAGTGTCAGTGATTATATATAGAGAATGTCAGTGATTATATATA
Source organism: Heterodontus francisci (assembly GCF_036365525.1). Classification (NCBI taxonomy): domain Eukaryota; kingdom Metazoa; phylum Chordata; class Chondrichthyes; order Heterodontiformes; family Heterodontidae; genus Heterodontus; species Heterodontus francisci. The sequence continues at coordinate 32,449 of NW_027140358.1, read as the reverse complement.
GAGAGAGAGAGTGTCAGTGATTATATATAGAGAGAGTCAGTGATTATATATAGAGAGAGAGTGTCAGTGATTATATTAGAGAGAGAATGTCAGTGATTATATATAGAGAGTGTCAGTGATTATATATATAGAGAGAGTGTCAGTGATTATATATAGAGAATGTCAGTGATTATATAGAGAGAGTGTCAGTGATTATATAGAGTGTCAGTGATTATATAGAGAGAGTGTCAGTGATTCTCTAGAGAGAGAGTGTCAGTGATTATATATAGAGAGAGAATGTCAGTGATTATATAGAGAGAGTGTCAGTGATTATATAGAGAGAGAGTGTCAGTGATTATATATAGAGAGTGTCAGTGATTATATATAGAGAGAGAATGTCAGTGATTATATAGAGAGAGAGTGTCAGTGATTATATATAGAGAGAGAATGTCAGTGATTATATATAGAGAGTGTCAGTGATTATATATAGAGAATGTCAGTGATTATATATAGAGAGAGAATGTCAGTGATTATATATAGAGAGTGTCAGTGATTATATATAGAGAGAGAATGTCAGTGATTATATATAGAGAGTGTCAGTGATTATATATAGAGAGAGTGTCAGTGATTATATATAGAGAGAGTGTCAGTGATTATATATAGAGAGTGTCAGTGATTATATATAGAGAGAGAATGTCAGTGATTATATATAGAGAGTGTCAGTGATTATATATAGAGAATGTCAGTGATTATATATAGAGAGAGAGTGTCAGTGATTATATATAGAGAATGTCAGTGATTATATATAGAGAGAGAATGTCAGTGATTATATATAGAGAATGTCAGTGATTATATATAGAGAGTGTCAGTGATTATATATAGAGAGAGAGTGTCAGTGATTATATATAGAAGAGTGTCAGTGATTATATATAGAGAGAGAATGTCAGTGATTATATATAGAGAGTGTCAGTGATTATATATAGAGAGGGAGTGTCAGTGATTATATATAGAGAGTGTCAGTGATTATATATAGAGAGTGTCAGTGATTATATATAGAGAGTGTCAGTGATTATATATAGAGAGAGAATGTCAGTGATTATATATAGAGAGAGAATGTCAGTGATTATATATAGAGAGAGAGTGTCAGTGATTATATATAGAGAGAGAGTGTCAGTGATTATATATAGAGAGAGAGTGTCAGTGATTATATATAGAGAGAGAATGTCAGTGATGATATATAGAGAGAGAGTGTCAGTGATGATATATAGAGAGAGAGTGTCAGTGATTATATATAGAGAGAGAGTGTCAGTGATTATATATAGAGAGAGAGTGTCAGTGATTATATATAGAGAGAGTGTCAGTGATTATAAAGAGAGAGAGTGTCAGTGATTATATATAGAGAGAGACTGTCAGTGATTATATATAGAGAGAGAATGTCAGTGATTATATACAGAGAGTGTCAGTGATTATATATAGAGAGAGAGTGTCAGTGATTATATATAGAGAGAGAGACTGTCAGTGATTATATATAGAGAGAGAATGTCAGTGATTATATATAGAGAGAGAATGTCAGTGATTATATATAGAGAGTGTCAGTGATTATATATAGAGAGAGAGTGTCAGTGATTATATATAGAGAATGTCAGTGATTATATATAGAGAGAGAGTGTCAGTGATTATATATAGAGAGAGAGTGTCAGTGATTATATATAGAGAGTGTCAGTGATTATATATAGAGAGAGAATGTCAGTGATTATATATAGAGAGAGAATGTCAGTGATTATATATAGAGAGAGAATGTCAGTGATTATATATAGAGAGAGAATGTCAGTGATTATATATAGAGAGAGAGTGTCAGTGATTATATATAGAGAGAGAGTGTCAGTGATTATATATAGAGAGAGAATGTCAGTGATTATATATAGAGAGTGTCAGTGATTATAAATAGAGAGAGAGTGTCAGTGATTATATATAGAGAGAGAATGTCAGTGATTATATATAGAGAGAGAATGTCAGTGATTATATATAGAGAGAGAATGTCAGTGATTATATATAGAGAGAGTGTCAGTGATTATATATAGAGAGAGAATGTCAGTGATTATATATAGAGAGAGAATGTCAGTGATTATATATAGAGAGAGAGTGTCAGTGATTATATATAGAGAGAGAATGTCAGTGATTATATATAGAGAGAGAATGTCAGTGATTATATATAGAGAGAGAATGTCAGTGATTATATATAGAGAGAGAGTGTCAGTGATTATATATAGAGAGAGAATGTCAGTGATTATATATAGAGAGTGTCAGTGATTATATATAGAGAGAGAATGTCAGTGATTATATATAGAGAGAGAATGTCAGTGATTATATATAGAGAGAGAGTGTCAGTGATTATATATAGAGAGAGAATGTCAGTGATTATATATAGAGAGAGAATGTCAGTGATTATATATAGAGAGAGAATGTCAGTGATTATATATAGAGAGAGAATGTCAGTGATTATATATAGAGAGAGAGTGTCAGTGATTATATATAGAGAGAGAATGTCAGTGATTATATATAGAGAGTGTCAGTGATTATATATAGAGAGAGAGTGTCAGTGATTATATATAGAGAATGTCAGTGATTATATATAGAGAGAGAGTGTCAGTCATTATATATAGAGAGAGAGACTGTCAGTGATTATATATAGAGAGTGTCAGTGATTATATATAGAGAGAGAATGTCAGTGATTATATATAGAGAGTGTCAGTGATTATATATAGAGAGAGAGTGTCAGTGATTATATATAGAGAATGTCAGTGATTATATATAGAGAGAGAGTGTCAGTGATTATATATAGAGAGAGAGTGTCAGTGATTATATATAGAGAGAGACTGTCAGTGATTATATATAGAGAGAGAATGTCAGTGATTATATATAGAGAGAGAATGTCAGTGATTATGTATAGAGAGTGTCAGTGATTATATATAGAGAGAGAGTGTCAGTGATTATATATCGAGAGAGACTGTCAGTGATTATATATAGAGAGAGAATGTCAGTGATAATATATAGAGAGTGTCAGTGATTATATATAGAGAGAGAGTGTCAGTGATTATATATAGAGAATGTCAGTGATTATATATAGAGAGAGAGAGTGTCAGTGATTATATATAGAGAGAGAATGTCAGTGATTATATATAGAGAGAGAGTGTCAGTGATTATATGGAGAGAGAGAGAGTGTCAGTGATTATATAGAGAGAGAGTGTGTCAGTGATGATATAGAGAGAGAGTGTGTCAGTGATGATATATAGAGTGTCAGTGATGATATATAGAGAGTGTCAGTGATGATATATAGAGAGAGAGTGTCAGTGATGATATATAGAGAGAGTGTCAGTGATGATATATAGAGAGAGAGTGTCAGTGATTATATAGAGAGAGAGTGTGTCAGTGATGATATATAGAGAGTGTGTCAGTGATGATATAGAGAGAGAGTGTCAGTGATTATATATAGAGGGAGTGTGTCAGTGATGATATATAGAGAGAGAGTGTGTCAGTGATGATATATATAGAGAGAGAGTGTGTCAGTGATTATATATAGAGAGAGAGTGTCAGTGATGATATAGAGAGAGAGAGAGAGTGTCAGTGATGATATATAGAGAGAGAGTGTCAGTGATGATATATATAGAGAGAGAGTGTCAGTGATGATATATAGAGAGAGAGTGTCAGTGATGATATATAGAGAGAGAGAGAGTGTCAGTGATGATATAGAGAGAGAGTGTCAGTGATGATATAGAGAGAGTGTCAGTGATTATATAGAGAGAGTGTCAGTGATGATATAGAGAGAGAGAGTGTCAGTGATGATATATAGAGAGAGAGAGAGAGTGTCAGTGATGATATAGAGAGAGAGAGTGTCAGTGATGACATATAGAGAGTGTCAGTGATGATATATAGAGAGAGAGTGTCAGTGATGATATATAGAGAGAGAGTGTCAGTGATGATATATAGAGAGAGAGAGAGTGTCAGTGATGATATAGAGAGAGAGAGTGTCAGTGATGATATAGAGAGAGAGAGTGTCAGTGATGATATAGAGAGAGAGAGTGTCAGTGATGATATATAGAGAGAGTGTCAGTGATGATATATAGAGAGAGAGTGTCAGTGATGATATATAGAGAGAGAGAGTGTCAGTGATGATATAGAGAGAGAGAGAGAGTGTCAGTGATGATATAGAGAGAGAGAGTGTCAGTGATGATATATATAGAGAGAGAGAGTGTCAGTGATGATATATAGAGAGAGAGAGTGTCAGTGATGATATAGAGAGAGAGAGAGAGTGTCAGTGATGATATAGAGAGAGAGAGTGTCAGTGATGATATATATAGAGAGAGAGAGTGTCAGTGATGATATATAGAGAGAGAGAGTGTCAGTGATGATTATATAGAGAGAGAGAGTGTCAGTGATGATATATAGAGAGAGAGAGAGTGTCAGTGATGATATAGAGAGAGAGTGTCAGTGATGATATAGAGAGAGAGAGAGAGTGTCAGTGATGATATATAGAGAGAGGTGTCAGTGATGATATAGAGAGAGAGAGTGTCAGTGATGATATATATAGAGAGAGAGAGTGTCAGTGATGATATATAGAGAGAGAGTGTCAGTGATGACATAGAGAGAGAGTCAGTGATGATATATAGAGAGAGAGAGAGTGTCAGTGATGATATATAGAGAGAGAGTGTCAGTGATGATATATATAGAGAGAGAGAGTGTCAGTGATGATATAGAGAGAGAGAGAGTGTCAGTGATGATATATAGAGAGAGAGTGTCAGTGATGATATATAGAGAGAGAGAGTGTCAGTGATGATATATAGAGAGAGAGTGTCAGTGATGATATATAGAGAGAGAGAGTGTGTCAGTGATGATATAGAGAGAGAGTGTCAGTGATGATATAGAGAGAGAGAGTGTCAGTGATTATATAGAGAGAGAGAGTGTCAGTGATGATATAGAGAGAGAGAGTGTGTCAGTGATGATATATATAGAGAGAGAGAGAGTGTCAGTGATGATATAGAGAGAGAGAGTGTCAGTGATGATATATAGAGAGAGAGTGTCAGTGATGATATATAGAGAGAGTGTCAGTGATGATATATAGAGAGTGTCAGTGATGATATATAGAGAGAGAGAGTGTCAGTGATGATATATAGAGAGAGAGAGTGTCAGTGATGATATAGAGAGAGAGAGTGTCAGTGATGATATAGAGAGAGAGTGTCAGTGATGATATATAGAGAGAGTGTCAGTGATGATATATAGAGAGAGAGTGTCAGTGATGATTATGATATATAGAGAGAGAGAGTGTCAGTGATGATATATAGAGAGAGAGTGTCAGTGATGATATAGAGAGAGAGAGTGTCAGTGATGATATATATAGAGAGAGAGAGTGTCAGTGATGATATATAGAGAGAGAGTGTCAGTGATGACATAGAGAGAGAGTCAGTGATGATATATAGAGAGAGAGAGAGTGTCAGTGATGATATAGAGAGAGAGAGTGTCAGTGATGATATATAGAGAGAGAGAGAGTGTCAGTGATGATATATAGAGAGAGAGAGTGTCAGTGATGATATATATAGAGAGAGAGTGTCAGTGATGATATATAGAGAGAGAGAGTGTCAGTGATGATATAGAGAGAGAGTGTCAGTGATGATATATAGAGAGAGAGTGTCAGTGATGATATAGAGAGAGAGAGTGTCAGTGATGATATATAGAGAGAGAGTGTCAGTGATGATATATAGAGAGAGAGTGTCAGTGATGATATAGAGAGAGTGTCAGTGATGATATATAGAGAGAGAGAGAGAGTGTCAGTGATGATATAGAGAGAGAGAGTGTCAGTGATGATATATAGAGAGAGAGAGAGTGTCAGTGATGATATATAGAGAGAGAGAGTGTCAGTGATGATATATAGAGAGAGAGTGTCAGTGATGACATAGAGAGAGAGTCAGTGATGATATATAGAGAGAGAGAGAGTGTCAGTGATGATATAGAGAGAGAGAGTGTCAGTGATGATATATAGAGAGAGAGAGAGTGTCAGTGATGATATATATAGAGAGAGAGAGTGTCAGTGATGATATATATAGAGAGAGAGAGTGTCAGTGATGATATACAGAGAGAGAGAGAGTGTCAGTGATGATATAGAGAGAGAGAGTGTCAGTGATTATATATAGAGAGAGAGTGTCAGTGATGATATAGAGAGAGAGAGTGTCAGTGATGATATATAGAGAGAGAATGTCAGTGATGATATATAGAGAGAGAGTGTCAGTGATGATATAGAGAGAGTGTCAGTGATGATATATAGAGAGAGAGAGAGAGTGTCAGTGATGATATAGAGAGAGAGAGTGTCAGTGATGATATATAGAGAGAGAGAGAGTGTCAGTGATGATATAGAGAGAGAGAGTGTCAGTGATGATATAGAGAGAGAGAGTGTCAGTGATGATATATAGAGAGAGAGTGTCAGTGATGATATAGAGAGAGAGAGAGTGTCAGTGATGATAGAGAGAGAGAGAGAGTGTCAGTGATGATATAGAGAGAGAGAGTGTCAGTGATTATCTCGAGAGAGAGAGAGTGTCAGTGATGATATATAGAGAGAGAGTGTCAGTGATGATATAGAGAGAGAGAGTGTCAGTGATGATATAGAGAGAGAGAGTGTCAGTGATGATATATAGAGAGAGAGTGTCAGTGATGATATAGAGAGAGAGAGTGTCAGTGATGATATATCGAGAGAGAGAGAGTGTCAGTGATGATATATATAGAGAGAGAGAGTGTCAGTGATGATATAGAGAGAGAGAGTGTCAGTGATTATATATATATATATATAGAGAGAGAGTGTCAGTGATGATATATAGAGAGAGTGTGTCAGTGATGATATATAGAGAGTGTCAGTGATGATATATAGAGAGAGAGAGAGTGTCAGTGATGATATATATATATATATATATAGAGAGAGAGTGTCAGTGATGATATATAGAGAGAGTGTGTCAGTGATGATATATAGAGAGAGAGTGTCAGTGATGATATATAGAGAGAGAGAGAGTGTCAGTGATGATATAGAGAGAGAGAGTGTCAGTGATGATATATAGAGAGAGAGAGAGTGTCGGTGATGATATATATAGAGAGAGAGAGTGTCAGTGATGATATATATAGAGAGAGAGAGTGTCAGTGATGATATATAGAGAGAGAGAGAGTGTCAGTGATGATATATAGAGAGAGAGTGTCAGTGATGATATAGAGAGAGAGAGTGTCAGTGATGATATATAGAGAGAGAATGTCAGTGATGATATATAGAGAGAGAGTGTCAGTGATGATATAGAGAGAGTGTCAGTGATGATATATAGAGAGAGAGAGAGAGTGTCAGTGATGATATAGAGAGAGAGAGTGTCAGTGATGATATATAGAGAGAGAGAGAGTGTCAGTGATGATATATATATAGAGAGAGAGTGTCAGTGATGATATAGAGAGAGAGAGAGTGTCAGTGATGATATAGAGAGAGAGAGAGAGTGTCAGTGATGATATATAGAGAGAGAGTGTCAGTGATGATATATATAGAGAGAGAGAGTGTCAGTGATGATATAGAGAGAGAGAGTGTCAGTGATGATATATATAGAGAGAGAGAGTGTCAGTGATGATATAGAGAGAGAGAGTGTCAGTGATTATATAGAGAGAGAGAGAGAGAGAGTGTCAGTGATGATATATAGAGAGAGAGTGTCAGTGATGATATAGAGAGAGAGAGTGTCAGTGATGATATAGAGAGAGAGAGTGTCAGTGATGATATATAGAGAGAGAGTGTCAGTGATGATATAGAGAGAGAGAGTGTCAGTGATGATATATCGAGAGAGAGAGAGTGTCAGTGATGATATATATAGAGAGAGAGAGTGTCAGTGATGATATATATATAGAGAGAGAGTGTCAGTGATGATATATAGAGAGAGAGAGAGTGTCAGTGATGATATAGAGAGAGAGAGTGTCAGTGATTATATATATATATATATAGAGAGAGAGAGAGTGTCAGTGATGATATATAGAGAGAGTGTGTCAGTGATGATATATAGAGAGAGTGTCAGTGATGATATATAGAGAGAGAGAGAGTGTCAGTGATGATATAGAGAGAGAGAGTGTCAGTGATGATATATAGAGAGAGAGAGAGTGTCAGTGATGATATAGAGAGAGAGAGAGAGTGTCAGTGATTATATAGAGAGAGAGAGAGAGTGTCAGTGATGATATAGAGAGAGAGAGAGAGTGTCAGTGATGATATATAGAGAGAGAGTGTCAGTGATGATATAGAGAGAGAGTGTCAGTGATGATATAGAGAGAGAGAGTGTCAGTGATGATATATAGAGAGAGCGAGAGTGTCAGTGATGATATAGAGAGAGAGTGTCAGTGATGATATATCGAGAGAGAGAGAGTGTCAGTGATGATATATATATAGAGAGAGAGTGTCAGTGATGATATATATAGAGAGAGAGAGTGTCAGTGATGATATATAGAGAGAGAGAGTGTCAGTGATGATATAGAGAGAGAGAGTGTCAGTGATGATATAGAGAGAGTGTCAGTGATGATATAGAGAGAGAGAGAGAGTGTCAGTGATGATATATAGAGAGAGAGAGTGTGTCAGTGATGATATAGAGAGAGTGTCAGTGATTATATAGAGAGAGAGAGAGAGAGAGTGTCAGTGATGATATAGAGAGAGAGAGAGAGAGTGTCAGTGATGATATAGAGAGAGAGAGTGTCAGTGATGATATAGAGAGAGAGAGTGTCAGTGATGATATATATAGAGAGAGAGAGTGTCAGTGATGATATAGAGAGAGAGAGTGTCAGTGATTATATATAGAGAGAGAGTGTCAGTGATGATATATAGAGAGAGAGAGAGTGTCAGTGATGATATATATAGAGAGAGAGAGTGTCAGTGATGATATAGAGAGAGAGAGTGTCAGTGATTATATAGAGAGAGAGAGAGAGTGTCAGTGATGATATAGAGAGAGAGAGAGAGTGTCAGTGATGATATAGAGAGAGAGAGAGAGTGTCAGTGATGATATAGAGAGAGAGAGTGTCAGTGATGATATATATAGAGAGAGAGAGTGTCAGTGATGATATATAGAGAGAGAGAGTGTCAGTGATGATATATATAGAGAGAGAGAGTGTCAGTGATGATATATATAGAGAGAGAGTGTCAGTGATGATATAGAGAGAGAGTGTCAGTGATGATATAGAGAGAGAGAATGTCAGTGATTATATATAGAGAGAGTGTCAGTGATTATATATAGAGAATGTCAGTGATTATATATAGAGAGAGTGTCAGTGATTATATATAGAGAGAGTCAGTGATTATATATATAGAGAGTGTCAGTGATTATATAGAGAGAGTGTCAGTGATTATATATAGAGAATGTCAGTGATTATATATAGAGAGAGAGAGTGTCAGTGATTATATATAGAGAGAGAATGTCAGTGATTATATATAGAGAGAGTGTCAGTGATTATATATAGAGAATGTCAGTGATTATATATAGAGTGTCAGTGATTATATATAGAGAGAGAGTGTCAGTGATTATATATAGAGAGTGTCAGTGATTATATATAGAGAATGTCAGTGATTATATATAGAGAGAGAGAGTGTCAGTGATTATATATAGAGAGAGAATGTCAGTGATTATATATAGAGAGAGTGTCAGTGATTATATATAGAGAATGTCAGTGATTATATATAGAGAGAGTGTCAGTGATTATATATAGAGAGAGTCAGTGATTATATATATAGAGAGTGTCAGTGATTATATAGAGAGAGAGAATGTCAGTGATTATATATAGAGAGTGTCAGTGATTATATATAGAGAGAGAGTGTCAGTGATTATATATAGAGAGAGAATGTCAGTGATTATATATAGAGAGTGTCAGTGATTATATATAGAGAATGTCAGTGATTATATAGAGAGAGTGTCAGTGATTATATAGAGTGTCAGTGATTATATAGAGAGAGTGTCAGTGATTCTCTAGAGAGAGAGTGTCAGTGATTATATATAGAGAGAGAATGTCAGTGATTATATATAGAGAATGTCAGTGATTATATAGAGAGTGTCAGTGATTATATAGAGAGAGTGTCAGTGATTATATAGAGAGAGAGTGTCAGTGATTATATATAGAGAGAGAATGTCAGTGATTATATATAGAGAGTGTCAGTGATTATATATAGAGAATGTCAGTGATTATATATAGAGAGAGAATGTCAGTGATTATATATAGAGAGTGTCAGTGATTATATATGGAGAGAGAGTGTCAGTGATTATATATAGAGAGAGTGTCAGTGATTATATATAGAGAGAGAGTGTCAGTGATTATATATAGAGAATGTCAGTGATTATATATAGAGAGAGAATGTCAGTGATTATATATAGAGAGTGTCAGTGATTATATATAGAGAGAGAGTGTCAGTGATTATATATAGAGAGTGTCAGTGATTATATATAGAGAGAGAGTGTCAGTGATTATATATGGAGAGAGAGTGTCAGTGATTATATATAGAGAGAGAATGTCAGTGATTATATATAGAGAGTGTCAGTGATTATATATAGAGAGAGTGTCAGTGATTATATATAGAGAGTGTCAGTGATTATATATAGAGAGAGAATGTCAGTGATTATATATAGAGAGTGTCAGTGATTATATATAGAGAATGTCAGTGATTATATATAGAGAGTGTCAGTGATTATATATAGAGAATGTCAGTGATTATATATAGAGAGAGAATGTCAGTGATTATATATAGAGAATGTCAGTGATTATATATAGAGAGTGTCAGTGATTATATATAGAGAGAGAGTGTCAGTGATTATATATAAAGAGTGTCAGTGATTATATATAGAGAGAGAATGTCAGTGATTATATATAGAGAGTGTCAGTGATTATATATAGAGAGGGAGTGTCAGTGATTATATATAGAGAGTGTCAGTGATTATATATAGAGAGAGAGTGTCAGTGATTATATATAGAGAGTGTCAGTCATTATATATCGAGAGAGAATGTCAGTGATTATATATAGAGAATGTCAGTGATTATATATAGAGAGTGTCAGTGATTATATATAGAGAGAGAGTGTCAGTGATTATATATAGAGAATGTCAGTGATTATATATAGAGAGTGTCAGTGATTATATATAGAGAGTGTCAGTGATTATATATAGAGAGAGAATGTCAGTGATTATATATAGAGAGAGAATGTCAGTGATTATATATAGAGAGAGAGTGTCAGTGATTATATATAGAGAGAGAGTGTCAGTGATTATATATAGAGAGAGTGTCAGTGATTATATATGGAGAGTGTCAGTGATTATATATAGAGAATGTCAGTGATGATATATAGAGAGAGAGTGTCAGTGATTATATATAGAGAGAGAATGTCAGTGATTATATATAGAGAGTGTCAGTGATTATATATAGAGAGAGAGAGTGTCAGTGATTATATATATATATATAGAGAGAGAGTGTCAGTGATGATATATAGAGAGAGTGTGTCAGTGATGATATATAGAGAGTGTCAGTGATGATATATAGAGAGAGAGAGAGAGTGTCAGTGATGATATATATATATATATATATATAGAGAGAGAGAGTGTCAGTGATGATATATAGAGAGAGTGTGTCAGTGATGATATATAGAGAGAGAGTGTCAGTGATGATATATAGAGAGAGAGAGAGTGTCAGTGATGATATAGAGAGAGAGAGTGTCAGTGATGATATATAGAGAGAGAGAGAGTGTCGGTGATGATATATATAGAGAGAGAGAGTGTCAGTGATGATATATATAGAGAGAGAGAGTGTCAGTGATGATATATAGAGAGAGAGAGAGTGTCAGTGATGATATATAGAGAGAGAGTGTCAGTGATGATATAGAGAGAGAGAGTGTCAGTGATGATATATAGAGAGAGAATGTCAGTGATGATATATAGAGAGAGAGTGTCAGTGATGATATAGAGAGAGTGTCAGTGATGATATATATAGAGAGAGAGAGAGTGTCAGTGATGATATAGAGAGAGAGAGTGTCAGTGATGATATATAGAGAGAGAGAGAGTGTCAGTGATGATATATATATAGAGAGAGAGTGTCAGTGATGATATAGAGAGAGAGAGAGTGTCAGTGATGATATAGAGAGAGAGAGAGAGTGTCAGTGATGATATATAGAGAGAGAGTGTCAGTGATGATATATATAGAGAGAGAGAGTGTCAGTGATGATATAGAGAGAGAGAGTGTCAGTGATGATATATATAGAGAGAGAGAGTGTCAGTGATGATATAGAGAGAGAGAGTGTCAGTGATTATATAGAGAGAGAGAGAGAGTGTCAGTGATGATATATAGAGAGAGAGTGTCAGTGATGATATAGAGAGAGAGAGTGTCAGTGATGATATAGAGAGAGAGAGTGTCAGTGATGATATATAGAGAGAGAGTGTCAGTGATGATATAGAGAGAGAGAGTGTCAGTGATGATATATCGAGAGAGAGAGAGTGTCAGTGATGATATATATAGAGAGAGAGAGTGTCAGTGATGATATATATAGAGAGAGAGAGTGTCAGTGATGATATATAGAGAGAGAGAGAGTGTCAGTGATGATATAGAGAGAGAGAGTGTCAGTGATTATATATATATATATATATATATAGAGAGAGAGAGAGTGTCAGTGATGATATATAGAGAGAGTGTGTCAGTGATGATATATAGAGAGAGTGTCAGTGATGATATATAGAGAGAGAGAGAGTGTCAGTGATGATATAGAGAGAGAGAGTGTCAGTGATGATATATAGAGAGAGAGAGAGTGTCAGTGATGATATAGAGAGAGAGAGAGAGTGTCAGTGATTATATAGAGAGAGAGAGAGAGTGTCAGTGATGATATAGAGAGAGAGAGAGAGTGTCAGTGATGATATATAGAGAGAGAGTGTCAGTGATGATATAGAGAGAGAGTGTCAGTGATGATATAGAGAGAGAGAGTGTCAGTGATGATATATAGAGAGAGCGAGAGTGTCAGTGATGATATAGAGAGAGAGTGTCAGTGATGATATATCGAGAGAGAGAGAGTGTCAGTGATGATATATATATAGAGAGAGAGTGTCAGTGATGATATATATAGAGAGAGAGAGTGTCAGTGATGATATATAGAGAGAGAGAGTGTCAGTGATGATATAGAGAGAGAGAGTGTCAGTGATGATATAGAGAGAGAGAGAGAGTGTCAGTGATGATATAGAGAGAGTGTCAGTGATGATATATATAGAGAGAGAGAGTGTCAGTGATGATATATAGAGAGAGAGAGTGTGTCAGTGATGATATAGAGAGAGTGTCAGTGATTATATAGAGAGAGAGAGAGAGAGAGTGTCAGTGATGATATAGAGAGAGAGAGAGAGAGTGTCAGTGATGATATAGAGAGAGAGAGTGTCAGTGATGATATAGAGAGAGAGAGTGTCAGTGATGATATATATATAGAGAGAGAGTGTCAGTGATGATATAGAGAGAGAGAGTGTCAGTGATTATATATAGAGAGAGAGTGTCAGTGATGATATATAGAGAGAGAGAGAGTGTCAGTGATGATATATATAGAGAGAGAGAGTGTCAGTGATGATATAGAGAGAGAGAGTGTCAGTGATTATATAGAGAGAGAGAGAGAGTGTCAGTGATGATATAGAGAGAGAGAGAGAGTGTCAGTGATGATATAGAGAGAGAGAGAGAGTGTCAGTGATGATATAGAGAGAGAGAGTGTCAGTGATGATATATATAGAGAGAGAGAGTGTCAGTGATGATATATAGAGAGAGAGAGTGTCAGTGATGATATATATAGAGAGAGAGAGTGTCAGTGATGATATATATAGAGAGAGAGAGTGTCAGTGATGATATAGAGAGAGAGTGTCAGTGATGATATAGAGAGAGAGAATGTCAGTGATTATATATAGAGAGAGTGTCAGTGATTATATATAGAGAATGTCAGTGATTATATATAGAGTGTCAGTGATTATATATAGAGAGAGTCAGTGATTATATATAGAGAGTGTCAGTGATTATATAGAGAGAGTGTCAGTGATTATATATAGAGAATGTCAGTGATTATATATAGAGAGAGTGTCAGTGATTATATATAGAGAGAGAGTGTCAGTGATTATATATAGAGAGTGTCAGTGATTATATATAGAGAGAGTGTGTCAGTGATTATATATAGAGAGAGAGTGTCAGTGATTATATATAGAGAGTGTCAGTGATTATATATAGAGAATGTCAGTGATTATATATAGAGAGAGAGAGTGTCAGTGATTATATATAGAGAGAGAATGTCAGTGATTATATATAGAGAGAGTGTCAGTGATTATATATAGAGAATGTCAGTGATTATATATAGAGAGAGTGTCAGTGATTATATATAGAGAGAGTCAGTGATTATATATATAGAGAGTGTCAGTGATTATATAGAGAGAGAGAATGTCAGTGATTATATATAGAGAGTGTCAGTGATTATATATAGAGAGAGAGTGTCAGTGATTATATATAGAGAGTGTCAGTGATTATATATAGAGAGTGTCAGTGATTATATATAGAGAATGTCAGTGATTATATAGAGAGAGTGTCAGTGATTATATAGAGTGTCAGTGATTATATAGAGAGAGTGTCAGTGATTCTCTAGAGAGAGAGTGTCAGTGATTATATATAGAGAGAGAATGTCAGTGATTATATATAGAGAATGTCAGTGATTATATAGAGAGTGTCAGTGATTATATAGAGAGAGTGTCAGTGATTATATAGAGAGAGAGTGTCAGTGATTATATATAGAGAGAGAATGTCAGTGATTATATATAGAGAGTGTCAGTGATTATATATAGAGAATGTCAGTGATTATATATAGAGAGAGAATGTCAGTGATTATATATAGAGAGTGTCAGTGATTATATATGGAGAGAGAGTGTCAGTGATTATATATAGAGAGAGAATGTCAGTGATTATATATAGAGAGTGTCAGTGATTATATATAGAGAGAGTGTCAGTGATTATATATAGAGAGTGTCAGTGATTATATATAGAGAGAGAATGTCAGTGATTATATATAGAGAGTGTCAGTGATTATATATAGAGAATGTCAGTGATTATATATAGAGAGTGTCAGTGATTATATATAGAGAATGTCAGTGATTATATATAGAGAGAGAATGTCAGTGATTATATATAGAGAGTGTCAGTGATTATATATAGAGAGAGAGTGTCAGTGATTATATATAGAGAGAGAGTGTCAGTGATTATATATAGAGAGTGTCAGTGATTATATATAGAGAGAGAATGTCAGTGATTATATATAGAGAGTGTCAGTGATTATATATAGAGAGGGAGTGTCAGTGATTATATATAGAGAGTGTCAGTGATTATATATAGAGAGTGTCAGTGATTATATATAGAGAGAGAGTGTCAGTGATTATATATAGAGAGTGTCAGTCATTATATATCGAGAGAGAATGTCAGTGATTATATATAGAGAATGTCAGTGATTATATATAGAGAGTGTCAGTGATTATATATAGAGAGAGAGTGTCAGTGATTATATATAGAGAATGTCAGTGATTATATATAGAGAGTGTCAGTGATTATATATAGAGAGTGTCAGTGATTATATATAGAGAGAGAATGTCAGTGATTATATATAGAGAGAGAATGTCAGTGATTATATATAGAGAGAGTGTCAGTGATTATATATAGAGAGAGTGTCAGTGATTATATATGGAGAGTGTCAGTGATTATATATAGAGAATGTCAGTGATGATATATAGAGAGAGAGTGTCAGTGATTATATATAGAGAGAGAATGTCAGTGATTATATATAGAGAGTGTCAGTGATTATATATAGAGAGAGAGAGTGTCAGTGATTATATATAGAGAGAGAGTGTCAGTGATTATATATAGAGAGTGTCAGTGATTATATATAGAGAGAGTGTCAGTGATTATATATAGAGAATGTCAGTGATTATATATAGAGAGAGTGTCAGTGATTATATATAGAGAGAGAGTGTCAGTGATTATATATAGAGAGTGTCAGTGATTATATATAGAGAGAGTGTGTCAGTGATTATATATAGAGAGAGAGTGTCAGTGATTATATATAGAGAGTGTCAGTGATTATATATAGAGAATGTCAGTGATTATATATAGAGAGAGAGAGTGTCAGTGATTATATATAGAGAGAGAATGTCAGTGATTATATATAGAGAGAGTGTCAGTGATTATATATAGAGAATGTCAGTGATTATATATAGAGAGAGTGTCAGTGATTATATATAGAGAGAGTCAGTGATTATATATATAGAGAGTGTCAGTGATTATATAGAGAGAGAGAATGTCAGTGATTATATATAGAGAGTGTCAGTGATTATATATAGAGAGAGAGTGTCAGTGATTATATATAGAGAGTGTCAGTGATTATATATAGAGAGTGTCAGTGATTATATATAGAGAATGTCAGTGATTATATAGAGAGAGTGTCAGTGATTATATAGAGTGTCAGTGATTATATAGAGAGAGTGTCAGTGATTCTCTAGAGAGAGAGTGTCAGTGATTATATATAGAGAGAGAATGTCAGTGATTATATATAGAGAATGTCAGTGATTATATAGAGAGTGTCAGTGATTATATAGAGAGAGTGTCAGTGATTATATAGAGAGAGAGTGTCAGTGATTATATATAGAGAGAGAATGTCAGTGATTATATATAGAGAGTGTCAGTGATTATATATAGAGAATGTCAGTGATTATATATAGAGAGAGAATGTCAGTGATTATATATAGAGAGTGTCAGTGATTATATATGGAGAGAGAGTGTCAGTGATTATATATAGAGAGAGAATGTCAGTGATTATATATAGAGAGTGTCAGTGATTATATATAGAGAGAGTGTCAGTGATTATATATAGAGAGTGTCAGTGATTATATATAGAGAGAGAATGTCAGTGATTATATATAGAGAGTGTCAGTGATTATATATAGAGAATGTCAGTGATTATATATAGAGAGTGTCAGTGATTATATATAGAGAATGTCAGTGATTATATATAGAGAGAGAATGTCAGTGATTATATATAGTGTCAGTGATTATATATAGAGAGAGAGTGTCAGTGATTATATATAGAGAGAGAGTGTCAGTGATTATATATATAGAGAGTGTCAGTGATTATATATAGAGAGAGAATGTCAGTGATTATATATAGAGAGTGTCAGTGATTATATATAGAGAGGGAGTGTCAGTGATTATATATAGAGAGTGTCAGTGATTATATATAGAGAGTGTCAGTGATTATATATAGAGAGAGAGTGTCAGTGATTATATATAGAGAGTGTCAGTCATTATATATCGAGAGAGAATGTCAGTGATTATATATAGAGAATGTCAGTGATTATATATAGAGAGTGTCAGTGATTATATATAGAGAGAGAGTGTCAGTGATTATATATAGAGAATGTCAGTGATTATATATAGAGAGTGTCAGTGATTATATATAGAGAGTGTCAGTGATTATATATAGAGAGAGAATGTCAGTGATTATATATAGAGAGAGAATGTCAGTGATTATATATAGAGAGAGAGTGTCAGTGATTATATATAGAGAGAGTGTCAGTGATTATATATGGAGAGTGTCAGTGATTATATATAGAGAATGTCAGTGATGATATATAGAGAGAGAGTGTCAGTGATTATATATAGAGAGAGAATGTCAGTGATTATATATAGAGAGTGTCAGTGATTATATATAGAGAGTGTCAGTGATTATATATAGAGAGAGAGAGTGTCAGTGATTATATATAGAGAGAGAGTGTCAGTGATTATATATAGAGAGAGAGTGTCAGTGATTATATATAGAGAGTGTCAGTGATTATATATAGAGAGAGAGAGTGTCAGTGATTATATATAGAGAGAGAATGTCAGTGATTATATATAGAGAGAGAGAGTGTCAGTGATTATATATAGAGAGAGAATGTCAGTGATTATATATAGAGAGAGTGTCAGTGATTATATATAGAGAATGTCAGTGATTATATATAGAGAGAGAGAGTGTCAGTGATTATATATAGAGAGAGAATGTCAGTGATTATATATAGAGAGAGTGTCAGTGATTATATATAGAGAATGTCAGTGATTATATATAGAGAGAGAGAGTGTCAGTGATTATATATAGAGAGAGTCAGTGATTATATATAGAGAGAGAGTGTCAGTGATTATATTAGAGAGAGAATGTCAGTGATTATATATAGAGAGTGTCAGTGATTATATATAGAGAATGTCAGTGATTATATATAGAGAATGTCAGTGATTATATATAGAGAGTGTCAGTGATTATATATATAGAGAGAGTGTCAGTGATTATATATAGAGAATGTCAGTGATTATATAGAGAGAGTGTCAGTGATTATATAGAGTGTCAGTGATTATATAGACAGAGTGTCAGTGATTCTCTAGAGAGAGAGTGTCAGTGATTATATATAGAGAGAGAATGTCAGTGATTATATATAGAGAATGTCAGTGATTATATAGAGAGAGTGTCAGTGATTATATAGAGAGAGTGTCAGTGATTATATAGAGAGAGAGTGTCAGTGATTATATATAGAGAGAGAATGTCAGTGATTATATATAGAGAGTGTCAGTGATTATATATAGAGAATGTCAGTGATTATATATAGAGAGAGAATGTCAGTGATTATATATAGAGAGTGTCAGTGATTATATATGGAGAGAGAGTGTCAGTGATTATATATAGAGAGAGAATGTCAGTGATTATATATATATATAGAGAGAGTGTCAGTGATTATATATAGAGAGTGTCAGTGATTATATATAGAGAATGTCAGTGATTATATATAGAGAGAGAATGTCAGTGATTATATATAGAGAATGTCAGTGATTATATATAGAGAGTGTCAGTGATTATATATAGAGAGAGAGTGTCAGTGATTATATATAAAGAGTGTCAGTGATTATATATAGAGAGAGAATGTCAGTGATTATATATAGAGAGTGTCAGTGATTATATATAGAGAGGGAGTGTCAGTGATTATATATAGAGAGAGAGAGTCAGTGATTATATATAGAGAGTGTCAGTGATTATATATAGAGAGGGAGTGTCAGTGATTATATATAGAGAGTGTCAGTGATTATATATAGAGAGTGTCAGTGATTATATATAGAGAGTGTCAGTGATTATATATAGAGAGAGTGTCAGTGATTATATATAGAGAATGTCAGTGATTATATATAGAGAGTGTCAGTGATTATATATAGAGAGGGAGTGTCAGTGATTATATATAGAGAGAGTGTCAGTGATTATATATAGAGAGAGAATGTCAGTGATTATATATAGAGAATGTCAGTGATTATATATAGAGAGTGTCAGTGATTATATATAGAGAGGGAGTGTCAGTGATTATATATAGAGAATGTCAGTGACTATATATAGAGAGTGTCAGTGATTATATATAGAGAGGGAGTGTCAGTGATTATATATAGAGAGAGTGTCAGTGATTATATATAGAGAGAGAATGTCAGTGATTATATATAGAGAATGTCAGTGATTATATATAGAGAGAGAGTGTCAGTGATTATATATAGAGAGAGAATGTCAGTGATTATATATAGAGAATGTCAGTGATTATATATAGAGAGAGAGTGTCAGTGATTATATATAGAGAGAGTGTCAGTGATTATATATAGAGAGAGAATGTCAGTGATTATATATAGAGAATGTCAGTGATTATATATAGAGAGTGTCAGTGATTATATATAGAGAGGGAGTGTCAGTGATTATATATAGAGAGTGTCAGTGATTATATATAGAGAGTGTCAGTGATTATATATAGAGAGAGAATGTCAGTGATTATATATAGAGAATGTCAGTGATTATATATAGAGAGTGTCAGTGATTATATATAGAGAGGGAGTGTCAGTGATTATATATAGAGAGTGTCAGTGATTATATATAGAGAGTGTCAGTGATTATATATAGAGAGTGTCAGTGATTATATATAGAGAATGTCAGTGATTATATATAGAGAGAGAATGTCAGTGATTATATATAGAGAGAGTCAGTGATTATATATAGAGAGAGAGTGTCAGTGATTATATATAGAGAGAGAGTGTCAGTGATTATATATAGAGAGAGAATGTCAGTGATGATATATAGAGAGAGAGTGTCAGTGATGATATATAGAGAGAGAGTGTCAGTGATTATATATAGAGAGAGAGTGTCAGTGATTATATATAGAGAGAGAGTGTCAGTGATTATATATAGAGAGTGTCAGTGATTATAAAGAGAGAGAGTGTCAGTGATTATATATAGAGAGAGACTGTCAGTGATTATATATAGAGAGAGAATGTCAGTGATTATATACAGAGAGTGTCAGTGATTATATATTGAGAGAGAGTGTCAGTGATTATATATAGAGAGAGAGACTGTCAGTGATTATATATAGAGAGAGAATGTCAGTGATTATATATAGAGAGAGAATGTCAGTGATTATATATAGAGAGTGTCAGTGATTATATATAGAGAGAGAGTGTCAGTGATTATATATAGAGAATGTCAGTGATTATATATAGAGAGAGAGTGTCAGTGATTATATATAGAGAGAGAGTGTCAGTGATTATATATAGAGAGTGTCAGTGATTATATACAGAGAGAGAATGTCAGTGATTATATATAGAGAGAGAATGTCAGTGATTATATATAGAGAGTGTCAGTGATTATATATAGAGAGTGTCAGTGATTATATATAGAGAATGTCAGTGATTATATATAGAGAGAGAGTGTCAGTGATTATATATAGAGAGAGAGACTGTCAGTGATTATATATAGAGAGAGAATGTCAGTGATTATATATAGAGAGTGTCAGTGATTATATATAGAGAGTGTCAGTGATTATATATAGAGAATGTCAGTGATTATATATAGAGAGAGAGTGTCAGTGATTATATATAGAGAATGTCAGTGATTATATATAGAGAGAGAGTGTCAGTGATTATATATAGAGAGAGAGTGTCAGTGATTATATATAGAGAGAGAATGTCAGTGATTATATATAGAGAGAGAATGTCAGTGATTATGTATAGAGAGTGTCAGTGATTATATATAGAGAGAGAGTGTCAGTGATTATATATCGAGAGAGACTGTCAGTGATTATATATAGAGAGAGAATGTCAGTGATAATATATAGAGAGTGTCAGTGATTATATATAGAGAGAGAGTGTCAGTGATTATATATAGAGAATGTCAGTGATTATATATAGAGAGAGAGAGTGTCAGTGATTATATATAGAGAGAGAATGTCAGTGATTATATATAGAGAGAGAGTGTCAGTGATTATATGGAGAGAGAGAGAGTGTCAGTGATTAAATATAGAGAATGTCAGTGATTATATATAGAGAGAGAATGTCAGTGATTATATATAGAGAGAGAATGTCAGTGATTATATATAGAGAGAGAGTGTCAGTGATTATATAGAGAGAGAGTGTCAGTGATGATATATAGAGAGTGTGTCAGTGATGATATATAGAGTGTCAGTGATGATATATAGAGAGTGTCAGTGATGATATATAGAGAGAGAGTGTCAGTGATGATATATAGAGAGAGTGTCAGTGATGATATATAGAGAGAGAGTGTCAGTGATGATATAGAGAGAGAGAGTGTCAGTGATGATATATAGAGAGTGTCAGTGATGATATATAGAGAGAGAGTGTCAGTGATTATATAGAGAGAGAGTGTGTCAGTGATGATATAGAGAGAGAGAGTGTCAGTGATTATATATAGAGAGAGAGTGTCAGTGATGATATATAGAGAGAGTGTCAGTGATGATATATAGAGAGAGAGTGTCAGTGATGATATAGAGAGAGAGTGTCAGTGATTATATATAGAGAGAGAGTGTCAGTGATGATATATAGAGAGAGTGTCAGTGATGATATATAGAGAGAGAGTGTCAGTGATGATATAGAGAGAGAGAGTGTCAGTGATGATATATAGAGAGTGTCAGTGATGATATATAGAGAGAGAGTGTCAGTGATTATATAGAGAGAGAGTGTGTCAGTGATGATATATAGAGAGTGTCAGTGATGATATATAGAGAGAGAGTGTCAGTGATTATATAGAGAGAGAGTGTGTCAGTGATGATATATAGAGAGTGTGTCAGTGATGATATAGAGAGAGAGTGTCAGTGATTATATATAGAGAGAGAGTGTCAGTGATTATATATAGAGAGAGAGTGTCAGTGATGATATATAGAGAGAGAGTGTGTCAGTGATGATATATAGAGTGTCAGTGATGATATATAGAGAGTGTCAGTGATGATATATAGAGAGAGTGTCAGTGATGATATATAGAGAGAGTGTCAGTGATGATATATAGAGAGAGAGTGTCAGTGATGATATAGAGAGAGAGAGTGTCAGTGATGATATATAGAGAGTGTCAGTGATGATATATAGAGAGAGAGTGTCAGTGATTATATAGAGAGAGAGTGTGTCAGTGATGATATAGAGAGAGAGAGTGTCAGTGATTATATATAGAGAGAGAGTGTCAGTGATGATATATAGAGAGAGTGTCAGTGATGATATATAGAGAGAGAGTGTCAGTGATGATATAGAGAGAGAGAGTGTCAGTGATTATATATAGAGAGAGAGTGTCAGTGATGATATATAGAGAGAGTGTCAGTGATGATATATAGAGAGAGAGTGTCAGTGATGATATAGAGAGAGAGAGTGTCAGTGATGATATATAGAGAGTGTCAGTGATGATATACAGAGAGAGAGTGTCAGTGATTATATAGAGAGAGAGTGTGTCAGTGATGATATATAGAGAGTGTCAGTGATGATATATAGAGAGAGAGTGTCAGTGATTATATAGAGAGAGAGTGTGTCAGTGATGATATATAGAGAGTGTGTCAGTGATGATATAGAGAGAGAGTGTCAGTGATTATATATAGAGAGAGTGTGTCAGTGATGATATATAGAGAGAGAGTGTGTCAGTGATGATATATATAGAGAGAGAGTGTGTCAGTGATTATATATAGAGAGAGAGTGTCAGTGATGATATAGAGAGAGAGAGAGTGTGTCAGTGATGATATATAGAGAGAGAGTGTCAGTGATGATATATAGAGAGAGAGAGAGTGTCAGTGATGATATATAGAGAGAGAGAGTGTCAGTGATGATATATATAGAGAGAGTGTCAGTGATGATATATAGAGAGAGAGTGTCAGTGATTATATAGAGAGAGAGTGTGTCAGTGATGATATATAGAGAGAGAGTGTCAGTGATGATATATAGAGAGAGTGTCAGTGATGATATATAGAGAGTGTCAGTGATGATATATAGAGAGAGAGTGTCAGTGATGATATATAGAGAGAGTGTCAGTGATGATATAGAGAGAGAGTGTCAGTGATTATATATAGAGAGAGTGTGTCAGTGATGATATATAGAGAGAGAGTGTGTCAGTGATGATATATATAGAGAGAGAGTGTGTCAGTGATTATATATAGAGAGAGAGTGTCAGTGATGATATAGAGAGAGAGAGAGTGTGTCAGTGATGATATATAGAGAGAGAGTGTCAGTGATGATATATATAGAGAGAGAGAGTGTCAGTGATGATATATAGAGAGAGAGTGTCAGTGATGATATATAGAGAGAGAGAGAGTGTCAGTGATGATATAGAGAGAGAGTGTCAGTGATGATATAGAGAGAGTGTCAGTGATTATATAGAGAGAGAGAGTGTCAGTGATGATATAGAGAGAGAGAGTGTCAGTGATGATATATAGAGAGAGAGAGAGAGTGTCAGTGATGATATAGAGAGAGAGAGTGTCAGTGATGACATATAGAGAGTGTCAGTGATGATATATAGAGAGAGAGTGTCAGTGATGATATATAGAGAGAGAGTGTCAGTGATGATATATAGAGAGAGAGAGAGTGTCAGTGATGATATAGAGAGAGAGAGTGTCAGTGATGATATAGAGAGAGAGAGTGTCAGTGATGATATAGAGAGAGAGAGTGTCAGTGATGATATATAGAGAGAGTGTCAGTGATGATATATAGAGAGAGAGTGTCAGTGATGATATATAGAGAGAGAGAGTGTCAGTGATGATATAGAGAGAGAGAGAGAGTGTCAGTGATGATATAGAGAGAGAGAGTGTCAGTGATGATATATATAGAGAGAGAGAGTGTCAGTGATGATATATAGAGAGAGAGAGTGTCAGTGATGATATAGAGAGAGAGAGAGAGTGTCAGTGATGATATAGAGAGAGAGAGTGTCAGTGATGATATATATAGAGAGAGAGAGTGTCAGTGATGATATATAGAGAGAGAGAGTGTCAGTGATGATATATAGAGAGAGAGAGTGTCAGTGATGATATATATAGAGAGAGAGAGTGTCAGTGATGATATATAGAGAGAGAGAGAGTGTCAGTGATGATATAGAGAGAGAGTGTCAGTGATGATATAGAGAGAGAGAGAGAGTGTCAGTGATGATATATAGAGAGAGTGTCAGTGATGATATAGAGAGAGAGAGTGTCAGTGATGATATATATAGAGAGAGAGAGTGTCAGTGATGATATATAGAGAGAGAGTGTCAGTGATGACATAGAGAGAGAGTCAGTGATGATATATAGAGAGAGAGAGAGTGTCAGTGATGATATATAGAGAGAGAGTGTCAGTGATGATATATATAGAGAGAGAGAGTGTCAGTGATGATATAGAGAGAGAGAGTGTGTCAGTGATGATATATAGAGAGAGAGTGTCAGTGATGATATATATAGAGAGAGAGAGTGTCAGTGATGATATATAGAGAGAGAGTGTCAGTGATGATATATAGAGAGAGAGAGTGTGTCAGTGATGATATAGAGAGAGAGTGTCAGTGATGATATAGAGAGAGAGAGTGTCAGTGATTATATAGAGAGAGAGAGTGTCAGTGATGATATAGAGAGAGAGAGTGTGTCAGTGATGATATATAGAGAGAGAGAGAGTGTCAGTGATGATATAGAGAGAGAGAGTGTCAGTGATGATATATAGAGAGAGAGTGTCAGTGATGATATATAGAGTGTCAGTGATGATATATAGAGAGAGAGTGTCAGTGATGATATATAGAGAGAGAGAGAGTGTCAGTGATGATATATATAGAGAGAGAGAGTGTCAGTGATGATATATAGAGAGAGAGAGTGTCAGTGATGATATAGAGAGAGAGAGAGAGTGTCAGTGATGATATAGAGAGAGAGAGTGTCAGTGATGATATATATAGAGAGAGAGAGTGTCAGTGATGATATATAGAGAGAGAGAGTGTCAGTGATGATATATAGAGAGAGAGAGTGTCAGTGATGATATATAGAGAGAGAGAGAGTGTCAGTGATGATATAGAGAGAGAGTGTCAGTGATGATATAGAGAGAGAGAGAGACTGTCAGTGATGATATATAGAGAGAGTGTCAGTGATGATATAGAGAGAGAGAGTGTCAGTGATGATATATAGAGAGAGAGAGTGTCAGTGATGATATATAGAGAGAGAGTGTCAGTGATGACATAGAGAGAGAGTCAGTGATGATATATAGAGAGAGAGAGAGTGTCAGTGATGATATATAGAGAGAGAGTGTCAGTGATGATATAAATAGAGAGAGAGAGTGTCAGTGATGATATAGAGAGAGAGAGTGTGTCAGTGATGATATATAGAGAGAGAGTGTCAGTGATGATATATATAGAGAGAGAGAGTGTCAGTGATGATATATAGAGAGAGAGTGTCAGTGATGATATAGAGAGAGAGTGTCAGTGATGATATAGAGAGAGAGAGTGTCAGTGATGATATATAGAGAGAGAGTTTCAGTGATGATATATAGAGAGAGAGAGTGTCAGTGATGATATATAGAGAGAGAGTGTCAGTGATGATATAGAGAGAGAGAGTGTCAGTGATGATATATATAGAGAGAGAGAGTGTCAGTGATGATATATATAGAGAGAGAGAGTGTCAGTGATGATATATAGAGAGAGAGTGTCAGTGATGACATAGAGAGAGAGTCAGTGATGATATATAGAGAGAGAGAGAGTGTCAGTGATGATATAGAGAGAGAGAGTGTCAGTGATGATATATAGAGAGAGAGAGAGTGTCAGTGATGATATATAGAGAGAGAGAGAGTGTCAGTGATGATATAGAGAGAGAGAGTGTCAGTGATTATATATAGAGAGAGAGTGTCAGTGATGATATAGAGAGAGAGAGTGTCAGTGATGATATATAGAGAGAGAATGTCAGTGATGATATATAGAGAGAGAGTGTCAGTGATGATATAGAGAGAGTGTCAGTGATGATATATAGAGAGAGAGAGAGAGTGTCAGTGATGATATAGAGAGAGAGAGTGTCAGTGATGATATATATAGAGAGAGAGAGTGTCAGTGATGATATATAGAGAGAGAGAGTGTCAGTGATGATATAGAGAGAGAGAGAGTGTCAGTGATGATATAGAGAGAGAGAGAGAGTGTCAGTGATGATATAGAGAGAGAGAGTGTCAGTGATTATATATAGAGAGAGAGAGAGAGTGTCAGTGATGATATATCGAGAGAGAGTGTCAGTGATGATATAGAGAGAGAGAGTGTCAGTGATGATATAGAGAGAGAGAGTGTCAGTGATGATATATAGAGAGAGAGTGTCAGTGATGATATAGAGAGAGAGAGTGTCAGTGATGATATATCGAGAGAGAGAGAGTGTCAGTGATGATATATATAGAGAGAGAGAGTGTCAGTGATGATATAGAGAGAGAGAGTGTCAGTGATTATATATATATATATAGAGAGAGAGAGAGTGTCAGTGATGATATATAGAGAGAGTGTGTCAGTGATGATATATAGAGAGAGAGTGTCAGTGATGATATATAGAGAGAGAGAGAGTGTCAGTGATGATATATATATATATATATATATAGAGAGAGAGTGTCAGTGATGATATATAGAGAGAGTGTGTCAGTGATGATATATAGAGAGAGAGTGTCAGTGATGATATATAGAGAGAGAGAGAGAGTGTCAGTGATGATATAGAGAGAGAGAGTGTCAGTGATGATATATAGAGAGAGAGAGAGTGTCGGTGATGATATATATAGAGAGAGAGAGTGTCAGTGATGATATATATAGAGAGAGAGAGTGTCAGTGATGATATATAGAGAGAGAGAGAGTGTCAGTGATGATATATAGAGAGAGAGTGTCAGTGATGATATAGAGAGAGAGAGTGTCAGTGATGATATATAGAGAGAGAATGTCAGTGATGATATATAGAGAGAGAGTGTCAGTGATGATATAGAGAGAGTGTCAGTGATGATATATAGAGAGAGAGAGAGAGTGTCAGTGATGATATAGAGAGAGAGAGTGTCAGTGATGATATATAGAGAGAGAGAGAGTGTCAGTGATGATATATATATAGAGAGAGAGTGTCAGTGATGATATAGAGAGAGAGAGAGTGTCAGTGATGATATAGAGAGAGAGAGAGAGTGTCAGTGATGATATATAGAGAGAGAGTGTCAGTGATGATATATATAGAGAGAGAGAGTGTCAGTGATGATATAGAGAGAGAGAGTGTCAGTGATGATATATATAGAGAGAGAGAGTGTCAGTGATGATATAGAGAGAGAGAGTGTCAGTGATTATATAGAGAGAGAGAGAGAGTGTCAGTGATGATATATAGAGAGAGAGTGTCAGTGATGATATAGAGAGAGAGAGTGTCAGTGATGATATAGAGAGAGAGAGTGTCAGTGATGATATATAGAGAGAGAGTGTCAGTGATGATATAGAGAGAGAGAGTGTCAGTGATGATATATCGAGAGAGAGAGAGTGTCAGTGATGATATATATAGAGAGAGAGAGTGTCAGTGATGATATATATAGAGAGAGAGAGTGTCAGTGATGATATATAGAGAGAGAGAGAGTGTCAGTGATGATATAGAGAGAGAGAGTGTCAGTGATATATATATATATAGAGAGAGAGAGAGTGTCAGTGATGATATATAGAGAGAGTGTGTCAGTGATGATATATAGAGAGAGTGTCAGTGATGATATATAGAGAGAGAGAGAGTGTCAGTGATGATATAGAGAGAGAGAGTGTCAGTGATGATATATAGAGAGAGAGAGAGTGTCAGTGATGATATAGAGAGAGAGAGAGAGAGTGTCAGTGATTATATAGAGAGAGAGAGAGAGTGTCAGTGATGATATAGAGAGAGAGAGAGAGTGTCAGTGATGATATATAGAGAGAGAGTGTCAGTGATGATATAGAGAGAGAGTGTCAGTGATGATATAGAGAGAGAGAGTGTCAGTGATGATATATAGAGAGAGCGAGAGTGTCAGTGATGATATAGAGAGAGAGTGTCAGTGATGATATATCGAGAGAGAGAGAGTGTCAGTGATGATATATAGAGAGAGAGAGTGTCAGTGATGATATATACAGAGAGAGAGAGTGTCAGTGATGATATATAGAGAGAGAGAGAGAGTGTCAGTGATGATATAGAGAGAGAGAGTGTCAGTGATGATATAGAGAGAGAGAGAGAGTGTCAGTGATGATATAGAGAGAGTGTCAGTGATGATATATATAGAGAGAGAGAGTGTCAGTGATGATATATAGAGAGAGAGAGTGTGTCAGTGATGATATAGAGAGAGTGTCAGTGATTATATAGAGAGAGAGAGAGAGAGAGTGTCAGTGATGATATAGAGAGAGAGAGAGAGAGAGTGTCAGTGATGATATAGAGAGAGAGAGTGTCAGTGATGATATAGAGAGAGAGAGTGTCAGTGATGATATATATAGAGAGAGAGAGTGTCAGTGATGATATATAGAGAGAGTGTCAGTGATTATATATAGAGAGAGAGAGAGAGTGTCAGTGATGATATATAGAGAGAGAGAGAGTGTCAGTGATGATATAGAGAGAGAGAGAGAGTGTCAGTGATGATATAGAGAGAGAGAGTGTCAGTGATGATATATATAGAGAGAGAGAGTGTCAGTGATGATATATAGAGAGAGAGTGTCAGTGATGATATAGAGAGAGAGAGTGTCAGTGATTATATATAGAGAGAGAGTGTCAGTGATGATATATAGAGAGAGAGTGTCAGTGATGATATATATAGAGAGAGAGAGTGTCAGTGATGATATATAGAGAGAGAGAGAGTGTCAGTGATGATATAGAGAGAGAGAGTGTCAGTGATTATATAGAGAGAGAGAGAGAGTGTCAGTGATGATATAGAGAGAGAGAGAGAGTGTCAGTGATGATATAGAGAGAGAGAGAGAGTGTCAGTGATGATATAGAGAGAGAGAGTGTCAGTGATGATATATATAGAGAGAGAGAGTGTCAGTGATGATATATAGAGAGAGAGAGTGTCAGTGATGATATATAGAGAGAGAGAGTGTCAGTGATGATATATAGAGAGAGAGAGAGTGTCAGTGATGATATAGAGAGAGAGTGTCAGTGATGATATAGAGAGAGAGAGAGAGTGTCAGTGATGATATATATAGAGAGAGAGTCAGTGATGATATAGAGAGAGAGTGTCAGTGATGATATAGAGAGAGAGAGAGAGAGTGTCAGTGATGATATAGAGAGAGAGAGAGGGTGTCAGTGATGATATATAGAGAGAGAGAGTGTCAGTGATGATATATAGAGAGAGAGAGTGTCAGTGATGATATATAGAGAGAGAGAGTGTCAGTGATGATATATATAGAGAGAGAGAGTGTCAGTGATGATATATATAGAGAGAGAGAGTGTCAGTGATGATATAGAGAGAGAGAGTGTCAGTGATGATATAGAGAGAGAGAGTGTCAGTGATGATATAGAGAGAGAGAGAGAGTGTCAGTGATGATATAGAGAGAGAGTGTCAGTGATGATATAGAGAGAGAGAGTGTCAGTGATTATATAGAGAGAGAGAGTGTCAGTGATGATATAGAGAGAGAGAGTGTGTCAGTGATGATATATAGAGAGAGAGAGTGTCAGTGATGATATAGAGAGAGAGAGTGTCAGTGATGATATATAGAGAGAGAGTGTCAGTGATGATATATAGAGAGAGTGTCAGTGATGATATATAGAGAGAGAGTGTCAGTGATGATATATAGAGAGAGAGTGTCAGTGATGATATATAGAGAGAGAGTGTCAGTGATGATATATATAGAGAGAGAGAGTGTCAGTGATGATATATAGAGAGAGAGAGAGTGTCAGTGATGATATAGAGAGAGAGAGTGTCAGTGATGATATAGAGAGAGAGTGTCAGTGATGATATATAGAGAGAGTGTCAGTGATGATATAGAGAGAGAGAGTGTCAGTGATGATATATAGAGAGAGAGAGTGTCAGTGATGATATATATAGAGAGAGAGAGTGTCAGTGATGATATAGAGAGAGAGTGTCAGTGATGATATAGAGAGAGAGAGTGTCAGTGATTATATAGAGAGAGAGAGTGTCAGTGATGATATAGAGAGAGAGAGAGTGTCAGTGATGATATAGAGAGAGAGAGTGTCAGTGATGATATATAGAGAGAGAGTGTCAGTGATGATATATAGAGAGAGTGTCAGTGATGATATATAGAGAGAGTGTCAGTGATGATATATAGAGAGAGAGTGTCAGTGATGATATATATAGAGAGAGTGTCAGTGATGATATATATAGAGAGAGAGAGTGTCAGTGATGATATAGAGAGAGAGAGTGTCAGTGATGATATAGAGAGAGAGTGTCAGTGGTGATATATAGAGAGAGAGAGTGTCAGTGATGATATATAGAGAGAGAGTGTCAGTGATGATATAGAGAGAGAGAGTGTCAGTGATGATATATATAGAGAGAGAGAGTGTCAGTGATGATATAGAGAGAGAGAGTGTCAGTGATGACATAGAGAGTCAGTGATGATATATAGAGAGAGAGAGAGTGTCAGTGATGATATAGAGAGAGAGAGTGTCAGTGATGATATATAGAGAGAGAGAGAGTGTCAGTGATGATATATATAGAGAGAGAGAGTGTCAGTGATGATATATAGAGAGAGAGAGTGTCAGTGATGATATAGAGAGAGAGTGTGTCAGTGATTATATATAGAGAGAGAGTGTCAGTGATGATATAGAGAGAGAGAGTGTCAGTGATGATATATAGAGAGAGAATGTCAGTGATGATATATAGAGAGAGAGTGTCAGTGATGATATAGAGAGAGTGTCAGTGATGATATATAGAGAGAGAGAGAGAGTGTCAGTGATGATATAGAGAGAGAGAGTGTCAGTGATGATATATAGAGAGAGAGAGAGTGTCAGTGATGATATATATAGAGAGAGAGTGTCAGTGATGATATAGAGAGAGAGAGAGTGTCAGTGATGATATAGAGAGAGAGAGAGAGTGTCAGTGATGATATATAGAGAGAGAGTGTCAGTGATGATATATATAGAGAGAGTGTCAGTGATGATATAGAGAGAGAGAGTGTCAGTGATGATATATATAGAGAGAGAGAGTGTCAGTGATGATATAGAGAGAGAGAGTGTCAGTGATTATATAGAGAGAGAGAGAGAGTGTCAGTGATGATATATAGAGAGAGAGTGTCAGTGATGATATAGAGAGAGAGAGTGTCAGTGATGATATAGAGAGAGAGAGTGTCAGTGATGATATATAGAGAGAGAGTGTCAGTGATGATATAGAGAGAGAGAGTGTCAGTGATGATATATCGAGAGAGAGAGAGTGTCAGTGATGATATATATAGAGAGAGAGAGTGTCAGTGATGATATATATAGAGAGAGAGAGTGTCAGTGATGATATAGAGAGAGAGAGTGTCAGTGATGATATATATAGAGAGAGAGAGTGTCAGTGATGATATATAGAGAGAGAGAGTGTGTCAGTGATGATATATATAGAGAGAGAGAGTGTCAGTGATGATATATATAGAGAGAGAGAGTGTCAGTGATGATATAGAGAGAGAGAGTGTCAGTGATGATATATAGAGAGAGAGAGAGTGTCAGTGATGATATATATAGAGAGAGAGAGTGTCAGTGATGATATAGAGAGAGAGAGTGTCAGTGATGATATATATAGAGAGAGAGAGTGTCAGTGATGATATATAGAGAGAGAGAGTGTGTCAGTGATGATATAGAGAGAGTGTCAGTTATTATATAGAGAGAGAGAGAGAGAGAGAGAGAGTGTCAGTGATGATATAGAGAGAGAGAGAGAGTGTCAGTGATGATATAGAGAGAGAGAGTGTCAGTTTTGATATAGAGAGAGAGAGTGTCAGTGATGATATATATAGAGAGAGAGTGTCAGTGATGATATAGAGAGAGAGAGTGTCAGTGATATATATAGAGAGAGAGAGTGTCAGTGATGATATATAGAGAGAGAGAGAGTGTCAGTGATGATATAGAGAGAGAGAGTGTCAGTGATTATATAGAGAGAGAGAGAGAGTGTCAGTGATGATATAGAGAGAGAGAGAGAGTGTCAGTGATGATATAGAGAGAGAGAGTGTCAGTGA